>NW_026699650.1:0-24930 GCF_030435755.1 Ochotona princeps
GGTAGTGAGAGCTAATTCAATGAAGGAAACACTGCATGTTGGTGCAGGGCATATTGAAGAAGGATCAGCCGAGTGGTTCTTGTGGGAGAACAACTCCATTTGGCTCACTAACTTTACACACCATCAGGCTTCCAAGCAGCTCTCAAGGAAACTCAATTTTCACACTCTATGCTTAGTGCCCTTTGAGTGCATTATCTAGGAATGAACCTGGTAGAGCATCCCACACAAACAAATGCTCCACATGCGGGTTTCACATGCCACCAACTCCATATTCACACGCAAATTCAGCGCCACAGCCGTTTTCAGATAGCCCTCAATGCAAAGGCTCTAGACGCAAATATTGGTGTGAGAGCTAATTCAATCAAGGAAACACTGCATGTTGGTGAAGGGCATATTGAAGAAGGATCAGCCGAGTGGTTCTTGTGGGAGAACAACTCCATTTGGCTCACTAACTTCACACACCATCAGGCTTCCAAGCAGCTCTCAAAGAAACTCAGTTTTCACACTCTATGCTTAGTGCCCTTTGAGTGCATTATCTAGGAATGAACCTGGTAGAGCATCCCACACATACGAATGCTCCACATGCGGGTTTCACATGCCACCAACTCCACATTCACAGGCAACTTCAGCGCCACAGCCGTTTTCAGATAGCCCTCAATGCAAAGGCTCTAGACGCAAATATTGGTGTGAGAGCTAATTCAATCAAGGAAACACTGCATGTTGGTGAAGGGCATATTGAAGAAGGATCAGCCGAGTGGTTCTTGTGGGAGAACAACTCCATTTGGCTCACTAACTTCACACACCATCAGGCTTCCAAGCAGCTCTCAAGGAAACTCAGTTTTCACACTCTATGCTTAGTGCCCTTTGAGTGCCTAGGACTGAAATGAAGCTTGGTGAGCATCCCACACAAACGAATGCTCCACATGCGGGTTTCACATGCCACCAACTCCACATTCACAGGCAACTTCAGCGCCACAGCCGTTTTCAGATAGCCCTCAATGCAAAGGCTCTAGACGCAAATATTGGTGTGAGAGCTAATTCAATCAAGGAAACAGTGCATGTTGGTGAAGGGCATATTGAAGAAGGATCAGCCGAGGGGTTCTTGTGGGAGAACAACTCCATTTGGCTCACTAACTTCACACACCATCAGGCTTCCAAGCAGCTCTCAAGGAAACTCAGTTTTCACACTCTATGCTTAGTGCCCTTTGAGTGCATTATCTAGGAATGAACCTGGTAGAGCATCTCACACAAACGAATGCTCCACATTCGGGTTTCACATGCCACCAACTCCACATTCACAGGCAACTTCAGCGCCACAGCCGTTTTCAGATAGCCCTCAATGCAAAGGCTCTAGACTCAAATATTGGTGTGAGACCTAATTCAATCAAGGAAACACTGCATGTTGGTGCAGGGCATATTGAAGAAGGATCAGCCGAGTGGTTCTTGTGGGAGAACAACTCCATTTGGCTCACTAACTTCACACACCATCAGGCTTCCAAGCAGCTCTCAAAGAAACTCAGTTTTCACACTCTATGCTTAGTGCCCTTTGAGTGCATTATCTAGGAATGAACCTGGTAGAGCATCCCACACATACGAATGCTCCACATGCGGGTTTCACATGCCACCAACTCCACATTCACAGGCAACTTCAGCGCCACAGCCGTTTTCAGATAGCCCTCAATGCAAAGGCTCTAGACGCAAATATTGGTGTGAGAGCTAATTCAATCAAGGAAACACTGCATGTTGGTGAAGGGCATATTGAAGAAGGATCAGCCGAGTGGTTCTTGTGGGAGAACAACTCCATTTGGCTCACTAACTTCACACACCATCAGGCTTCCAAGCAGCTCTCAAAGAAACTCAGTTTTCACACTCTATGCTTAGTGCCCTTTGAGTGCCTAGGACTGAAATGAAGCTTGGTGAGCATCCCACACAAACGAATGCTCCACATGCGGGTTTCACATGCCACCAACTCCACATTCACAGGCAACTTCAGCGCCACAGCCGTTTTCAGATAGCCCTCAATGCAAAGGCTCTAGACGCAAATATTGGTGTGAGAGCTAATTCAATGAAGGAAACACTGCATGTTGGTGCAGGGCATATTGAAGAAGGATCAGCCGAGTGGTTCTTGTGGGAGAACAACTCCATTTGGCTCACTAACTTCACACACCATCAGGCTTCCAAGCAGCTCTCAAGGAAACTCAGTTTTCACACTCTATGCTTAGTGCCCTTTGAGTGCATTATCTAGGAATGAACCTGGTAGAGCATCCCACACAAACGAATGCTCCACATGCGGGTTTCAGATGCCACCAACTCCACATTCACAGGCAACTTCAGCGCCACAGCCGTTTTCAGATAGCCCTCAATGCAAAGGCTCTAGACGCAAATATTGGTGTGAGAGCTAATTCAATCAAGGAAACACTGCATGTTGGTGAAGGGCATATTGAAGAAGGATCAGCCGAGTGGTTCTTGTGGGAGAACAACTCCATTTGGCTCACTAACTTCACACACCATCAGGCTTCCAAGCAGCTCTCAAAGAAACTCAGTTTTCACACTCTATGCTTAGTGCCCTTTGAGTGCCTAGGACTGAAATGAAGCTTGGTGAGCATCCCACACAAACGAATGCTCCACATGCGGGTTTCACATGCCACCAACTCCACATTCTCAGGCAACTTCAGCGCCACAGCCGTTTTCAGATAGCCCTCAATGCAAAGGCTCTAGACGCAAATATTGGTGTGAGAGCTAATTTAATCAAGGAAACACTGCATGTTGGTGAAGGGCATATTGAAGAAGGATCAGCCGAGTGGTTCTTGTGGGAGAACAACTCCATTTGGCTCACTAACTTCACACACCATCAGGCTTCCAAGCAGCTCTCAAGGAAACTCAGTTTTCACACTCTTAGCTTAGTGCCCTTTGAGTGCCTAGGACGGAAATGAAGCTTGGTGAGCATCCCACACAAACGAATGCTCCACATGCGGGTTTCACATGCCACCAACTCCACATTCTCAGGCAACTTCAGCGCCACCGCCGTTTTCAGATAGCCCTCAATGCAAAGGCTCTAGACGCAAATATTGGTGTGAGAGGTAATTCAATCAAGGAAACACTGCATGTTGGTGCAGGGCATATTGAAGAAGGATCAGCCGAGTGGTTCTTGTGGGAGAACAACTCCATTTGGCTCACTAACTTCACACACCATCAGGCTTCCAAGCAGCTCTCAAAGAAACTCAGTTTTCACACTCTATGCTTAGTGCCCTTTGAGTGCATTATCTAGGAATGAACCTGGTAGAGCATCCCACACAAACGAATGCTCCACATGCGGGTTTCACATGCCACCAACTCCACATTCTCAGGCAACTTCAGCGTCACAGCCGTTTTCAGATAGCCCTCAATGCAAAGGCTCTAGACGCAAATATTGGTGTGAGAGCTAATTCAATCAAGGAAACACTGCATGTTGGTGAAGGGCATATTGAAGAAGGATCAGCCGAGTGGTTCTTGTGGGAGAACAACTCCATTTGGCTCACTAACTTCACACACCATCAGGCTTCCAAGCAGCTCTCAAGGAAACTCAGTTTTCACACTCTATGCTTAGTGCCCTTTGAGTGCATTATCTAGGAATGAACCTGGTAGAGCATCCCACACAAACGAATGCTCCACATTCGGGTTTCACATGCCACCAACTCCATATTCACAGGCAACTTCAGCGCCACAGCCGTTTTCAGATAGCCCTCAATGCAAAGGTTCTAGACGCAAATATTGGTGTGAGAGCTAATTCAATCAAGGAAACACTGCATGTTGGTGAAGGGCATATTGAAGAAGGATCAGCCGAGTGGTTCTTGTGGGAGAACAACTCCATTTGGCTCACTAACTTCACACACCATCAGGCTTCCAAGCAGCTCTCAAGGAAACTCAGTTTTCACACTCTATGCTTAGTGCCCTTTGAGTGCATTATCTAGGAATGAACCTGGTAGAGCATCCCACACATACGAATGCTCCACATGCGGGTTTCACATGCCACCAACTCCACATTCACAGGCAACTTCAGCGCCACAGCCGTTTTCAGATAGCCCTCAATGCAAAGGCTCTAGACGCAAATATTGGTGTGAGAGCTAATTCAATCAAGGAAACACTGCATGTTGGTGAAGGGCATATTGAAGAAGGATCAGCCGAGTGGTTCTTGTGGGAGAACAACTCCATTTGGCTCACTAACTTCACACACCATCAGGCTTCCAAGCAGCTCTCAAAGAAACTCAGTTTTCACACTCTATGCTTAGTGCCCTTTGAGTGCCTAGGACTGAAATGAAGCTTGGTGAGCATCCCACACAAACGAATGCTCCTCCACATGCGGGTTTCACATGCCACCAACTCCACATTCACAGGCAACTTCAGCGCCACAGCCGTTTTCAGATAGCCCTCAATGCAAAGGCTCTAGACGCAAATATTGGTGTGAGAGCTAATTCAATCAAGGAAACACTGCATGTTGGTGAAGGGCATATTGAAGAAGGATCAGCCGAGTGGTTCTTGTGGGAGAACAACTCCATTTGGCTCACTAACTTCACACACCATCAGGCTTCCAAGCAGCTCTCAAAGAAACTCAGTTTTCACACTCTATGCTTAGTGCCCTTTGAGTGTATTATCTAGGAATGAACCTGGTAGAGCATCCCACACAAACGAATGCTCCACATGCGGGTTTCACATGCCACCAACTCCACATTCACAGGCAACTTCAGCGCCACAGCCGTTTTCAGATAGCCCTCAATGCAAAGGCTCTAGACTCAAATATTGGTGTGAGAGCTAATTCAATCAAGGAAACACTGCATGTTGGTGAAGGGCATATTGAAGAAGGATCAGCCGAGTGGTTCTTGTGGGAGAACAACTCCATTTGGCTCACTAGCTTCACACACCATCAGGCTTCCAAGCAGCTCTCAAAGAAACTCAGTTTTCACACTCTATGCTTAGTGCCCTTTGAGTGCCTAGGACTGAAATGAAGCTTGGTGAGCATCCCACACAAACGAATGCTCCACATGCGGGTTTCACATGCCACCAACTCCACATTCACAGGCAACTTCAGCGCCACAGCCGTTTTCAGATAGCCCTCAATGCAAAGGCTCTAGACGCAAATATTGGTGTGAGAGCTAATTCAATCAAGGAAACACTGCATGTTGGTGAAGGGCATATTGAAGAAGGATCAGCCGAGTGGTTCTTGTGGGAGAACAACTCCATTTGGCTCACTAACTTCACACACCATCAGGCTTCCAAGCAGCTCTCAAAGAAACTCAGTTTTCACACTCTATGCTTAGTGCCCTTTGAGTGCCTAGGACTGAAATGAAGCTTGGTGAGCATCCCACACAAACGAATGCTCCACATGCGGGTTTCACATGCCACCAACTCCACATTCACAGGCAACTTCAGCGCCACAGCCGTTTTCAGATAGCCCTCAATGCAAAGGCTCTAGACGCAAATATTGGTGTGAGAGCTAATTCAATCAAGGAAACACTGCATGTTGGTGAAGGGCATATTGAAGAAGGATCAGCCGAGTGGTTCTTGTGGGAGAACAACTCCATTTGGCTCACTAACTTCACACACCATCAGGCTTCCAAGCAGCTCTCAAGGAAACTCAGTTTTCACACTCTATGCTTAGTGCCCTTTGAGTGCATTATCTAGGAATGACCCTAGTAGAGCATCCCACACATACGAATGCTCCACATGCGGGTTTCACATGCCACCAACTCCACATTCACAGGCAACTTCAGCGCCACAGCCGTTTTCAGATAGCCCTCAATGCAAAGGCTCTAGACTCAAATATTGGTGTGAGAGCTAATTCAATCAAGGAAACACTGCATGTTGGTGAAGGGCATATTAAAGAAGGATCAGCCGAGTGGTTCTTGTGGGAGAACAACTCCATTTGGCTCACTAACTTCACACACCATCAGGCTTCCAAGCAGCTCTCAAAGAAACTCAGTTTTCACACTCTATGCTTAGTGCCCTTTGAGTGCATTATCTAGGAATGAACCTGGTAGAGCATCTCACACATACGAATGCTCCACATGCGGGTTTCACATGCCACCAACTGCACATTCACAGGCAACTTCAGAGCCACAGCCGTTTTCAGATAGCCCTCAATGCAAAGGCTCTAGACGCAAATATTGGTGTGAGAGCTAATTCAATCAAGGAAACACTGCATGTTGGTGAAGGGCATATTGAAGAAGGATCAGCCGAGTGGTTCTTGTGGGAGAACAACTCCATTTGGCTCACTAACTTCACACACCATCAGGCTTCCAAGCAGCTCTCAAGGAAACTCAGTTTTCACACTCTATGCTTAGTGCCCTTTGAGTGCCTAGGACGGAAATGAAGCTTGGTGAGCATCCCACACAAACGAATGCTCCACATGCGGGTTTCACATGCCACCAACTCCACATTCACAGGCAACTTCAGCGCCACAGCCGTTTTCAGATAGCCCTCAATGCAAAGGCTCTAGACGCAAATATTGGTGTGAGAGCTAATTCAATCAAGGAAACACTGCATGTTGGTGAAGGGCATATTGAAGAAGGATCAGCCGAGGGGTTCTTGTGGGAGAACAACTCCATTTGGCTCACTAACTTCACACACCATCAGGCTTCCAAGCAGCTCTCAAGGAAACTCAGTTTTCACACTCTATGCTTAGTGCCCTTTGAGTGCATTATCTAGGAATGAACCTGGTAGAGCATCCCACACAAACGAATGCTCCACATTCGGGTTTCACATGCCACCAACTCCACATTCACAGGCAACTTCAGCGCCACAGCCGTTTTCAGATAGCCCTCAATGCAAAGGCTCTAGACTCAAATATTGGTGTGAGAGCTAATTCAATCAAGGAAACACTGCATGTTGGTGCAGGGCATATTGAAGAAGGATCAGCCGAGTGGTTCTTGTGGGAGAACAACTCCATTTGGCTCACTAACTTCACACACCATCAGGCTTCCAAGCAGCTCTCAAGGAAACTCAGTTTTCACACTCTATGCTTAGTGCCCTTTGAGTGCATTATCTAGGAATGAACCTGGTAGAGCATCCTACACAAACAAATGCTCCACATGCGGGTTTCACATGCCACCAACTCCATATTCACAGGCAACTTCAGCGCCACAGCCGTTTTCAGATAGCCCTCAATGCAAAGGCTCTAGACGCAAATATTGGTGTGAGAGCTAATTCAATCAAGGAAACACTGCATGTTGGTGCAGGGCATATTGAAGAAGGATCAGCCGAGTGGTTCTTGTGGGAGAACAACTCCATTTGGCTCACTAACTTCACACACCATCAGGCTTCCAAGCAGCTCTCAAAGAAACTCAGTTTTCACACTCTATGCTTAGTGCCCTTTGAGTGCATTATCTAGGAATGAACCTGGTAGAGCATCCCACACATACGAATGCTCCACATGCGGGTTTCACATGCCACCAACTCCACATTCACAGGCAACTTCAGCGCCACAGCCGTTTTCAGATAGCCCTCAATGCAAAGGCTCTAGACGCAAATATTGGTGTGAGAGCTAATTCAATCAAGGAAACACTGCATGTTGGTGAAGGGCATATTGAAGAAGGATCAGCCGAGTGGTTCTTGTGGGAGAACAACTCCATTTGGCTCACTAACTTCACACACCATCAGGCTTCCAAGCAGCTCTCAAAGAAACTCAGTTTTCACACTCTATGCTTAGTGCCCTTTGAGTGCATTATCTAGGAATGAACCTGGTAGAGCATCCCACACAAACGAATGCTCCACATGCGGGTTTCACATGCCACCAACTCCACATTCACAGGCAACTTCAGCGCCACAGCCGTTTTCAGATAGCCCTCAATGCAAAGGCTCTAGACGCAAATATTGGTGTGAGAGCTAATTCAATCAAGGAAACACTGCATGTTGGTGCAGGGCATATTGAAGAAGGATCAGCCGAGTGGTTCTTGTGGGAGAACAACTCCATTTGGCTCACTAACTTCACACACCATCAGGCTTCCAAGCAGCTCTCAAAGAAACTCAGTTTTCACACTCTATGCTTAGTGCCCTTTGAGTGCATTATCTAGGAATGAACCTGGTAGAGCATCCCACACATACGAATGCTCCACATGCGGGTTTCACATGCCACCAACTCCACATTCTCAGGCAACTTCAGCGCCACAGCCGTTTTCAGATAGCCCTCAATGCAAAGGCTCTAGACGCAAATATTGGTGTGAGAGCTAATTCAATCAAGGAAACACTGCATGCTGGTGCAGGGCATATTGAAGAAGGATCAGCCGAGTGGTTCTTGTGGGAGAACAACTCCATTTGGCTCACTAACTTCACACACCATCAGGCTTCCAAGCAGCTCTCAAGGAAACTCAGTTTTCACACTCTATGCTTAGTGCCCTTTGAGTGCATTATCTAGGAATGAACCTGGTAGAGCATCCCACACATACGAATGCTCCACATGCGGGTTTCACATGCCACCAACTCCACATTCACAGGCAACTTCAGCGCCACAGCCGTTTTCAGATAGCCCTCAATGCAAAGGCTCTAGACGCAAATATTGGTGTGAGAGCTAATTCAATCAAGGAAACACTGCATGTTGGTGAAGGGCATATTGAAGAAGGATCAGCCGAGTGGTTCTTGTGGGAGAACAACTCCATTTGGCTCACTAACTTCACACACCATCAGGCTTCCAAGCAGCTCTCAAAGAAACTCAGTTTTCACACTCTGCTTAGTGCCCTTTGAGTGCCTAGGACGGAAATGAAGCTTGGTGAGCATCCCACACAAACGAATGCTCCACATGCGGGTTTCACATGCCACCAACTCCACATTCTCAGGCAACTTCAGCGCCACAGCCGTTTTCAGATAGCCCTCAATGCAAAGGCTCTAGACGCAAATATTGGTGTGAGAGCTAATTCAATCAAGGAAACACTGCATGTTGGTGAAGGGCATATTGAAGAAGGATCAGCCGAGTGGTTCTTGTGGGAGAACAACTCCATTTGGCTCACTAACTTCACACACCATCAGGCTTCCAAGCAGCTCTCAAAGAAACTCAGTTTTCACACTCTATGCTTAGTGCCCTTTGAGTGCCTAGGACGGAAATGAAGCTTGGTGAGCATCACACACAAACGAATGCTCCACATGCGGGTTTCACATGCCACCAACTCCACATTCTCAGGCAACTTCAGCGCCACAGCCGTTTTCAGATAGCCCTCAATGCAAAGGCTCTAGACGCAAATATTGGTGTGAGAGCTAATTCAATCAAGGAAACACTGCGTGTTGGTGAAGGGCATATTGAAGAAGGATCAGCCGAGTGGTTCTTGTTGGAGAACAACTCCATTTGGCTCACTAACTTCACACACCATCAGGCTTCCAAGCAGCTCTCAAGGAAACTCAGTTTTCACACTCTATGCTTCGTGCCGTTTGAGTGCCTAGGACTGAAATGAAACTTGGTGAGCATCCCACACAAACGAATGCTCCACATGCGGGTTTCACATGCCACCAACTCCACATTCACAGGCAACTTCAGCGCCACAGCCGTTTTCAGATAGCCCTCAATGCAAAGGCTCTAGACTCAAATATTGGTGTGAGAGCTAATTCAATCATGGAAACACTGCATGTTGGTGATGGGCATATTGAAGAAGGATCAGCCGAGTGGTTCTTGTGGGAGAACAACTCCATTTGGCTCACTAACTTCACACACCATCAGGATTCCAAGCAGCTCTCAAGGAAACTCAGTTTTCACACTCCAATCTTAGTGCCCTTTGAGTGCATTATCTAGGAATGAACATGGTAGAGCATCCCACACATACGAATGCTCCACATGCGGGTTTCACATGCCACCAACTCCACATTCACAGGCAACTTCAGCGCCACAGCCGTTTTCAGATAGCCCTCAATGCAAAGGCTCTAGACGCAAATATTGGTGTGAGAGCTAATTCAATCAAGGAAACACTGCATGTTGGTGAAGGGCATATTGAAGAAGGATCAGCCGAGTGGTTCTTGTGGGAGAACAACTCCATTTGGCTCACTAACTTCACACACCATCAGGCTTCCAAGCAGCTCTCAAGGAAACTCAGTTTTCACACTCTATGCTTAGTGCCCTTTGAGTGCATTATCTAGGAATGAACCTGGTAGAGCATCCCACACAAACGAATGCTCCACATGCGGGTTTCACATGCCACCAACTCCACATTCTCAGGCAACCTCAGCGCCACAGCCGTTTTCAGATAGCCCTCAATGCAAAGGCTCTAGACGCAAATATTGGTGTGAGAGCTAATTCAATCAAGGAAACACTGCATGTTGGTGAAGGGCATATTGAAGAAGGATCAGCCGAGTGGTTCTTGTGGGAGAACAACTCCATTTGGCTCACTAACTTCACACACCATCAGGCTTCCAAGCAGCTCTCAAGGAAACTCAGTTTTCACACTCTATGCTTAGTGCCCTTTGAGTGCATTATCTAGGAATGAACCTGGTAGAGCATCCCACACAAACGAATGCTCCACATTCGGGTTTCACATGCCACCAACTCCATATTCACAGGCAACTTCAGCGCCACAGCCGTTTTCAGATAGCCCTCAATGCAAAGGCTCTAGACGCAAATATTGGTGTGAGAGCTAATTCAATCAAGGAAACACTGCATGTTGGTGAAGGGCATATTGAAGAAGGATCAGCCGAGTGGTTCTTGTGGGAGAACAACTCCATTTGGCTCACTAACTTCACACACCATCAGGCTTCCAAGCAGCTCTCAAGGAAACTCAGTTTTCACACTCTATGCTTAGTGCCCTTTGAGTGCATTATCTAGGAATGAACCTGGTAGAGCATCCCACACATACGAATGCTCCACATGCGGGTTTCACATGCCACCAACTCCACATTCACAGGCAACTTCAGCGCCACAGCCGTTTTCAGATAGCCCTCAATGCAAAGGCTCTAGACGCAAATATTGGTGTGAGAGCTAATTCAATCAAGGAAACACTGCATGTTGGTGAAGGGCATATTGAAGAAGGATCAGCCGAGTGGTTCTTGTGGGAGAACAACTCCATTTGGCTCACTAACTTCACACACCATCAGGCTTCCAAGCAGCTCTCAAAGAAACTCAGTTTTCACACTCTATGCTTAGTGCCCTTTGAGTGCCTAGGACTGAAATGAAGCTTGGTGAGCATCCCACACAAACGAATGCTCCTCCACATGCGGGTTTCACATGCCACCAACTCCACATTCACAGGCAACTTCAGCGCCACAGCCGTTTTCAGATAGCCCTCAATGCAAAGGCTCTAGACGCAAATATTGGTGTGAGAGCTAATTCAATCAAGGAAACACTGCATGTTGGTGAAGGGCATATTGAAGAAGGATCAGCCGAGTGGTTCTTGTGGGAGAACAACTCCATTTGGCTCACTAACTTCACACACCATCAGGCTTCCAAGCAGCTCTCAAAGAAACTCAGTTTTCACACTCTATGCTTAGTGCCCTTTGAGTGTATTATCTAGGAATGAACCTGGTAGAGCATCCCACACAAACGAATGCTCCACATGCGGGTTTCACATGCCACCAACTCCACATTCACAGGCAACTTCAGCGCCACAGCCGTTTTCAGATAGCCCTCAATGCAAAGGCTCTAGACTCAAATATTGGTGTGAGAGCTAATTCAATCAAGGAAACACTGCATGTTGGTGAAGGGCATATTGAAGAAGGATCAGCCGAGTGGTTCTTGTGGGAGAACAACTCCATTTGGCTCACTAGCTTCACACACCATCAGGCTTCCAAGCAGCTCTCAAAGAAACTCAGTTTTCACACTCTATGCTTAGTGCCCTTTGAGTGCCTAGGACTGAAATGAAGCTTGGTGAGCATCCCACACAAACGAATGCTCCACATGCGGGTTTCACATGCCACCAACTCCACATTCACAGGCAACTTCAGCGCCACAGCCGTTTTCAGATAGCCCTCAATGCAAAGGCTCTAGACGCAAATATTGGTGTGAGAGCTAATTCAATCAAGGAAACACTGCATGTTGGTGAAGGGCATATTGAAGAAGGATCAGCCGAGTGGTTCTTGTGGGAGAACAACTCCATTTGGCTCACTAACTTCACACACCATCAGGCTTCCAAGCAGCTCTCAAAGAAACTCAGTTTTCACACTCTATGCTTAGTGCCCTTTGAGTGCCTAGGACGGAAATGAAGCTTGGTGAGCATCCCACACAAACGAATGCTCCACATGCGGGTTTCACATGCCACCAACTCCACATTCACAGGCAACTTCAGCGCCACAGCCGTTTTCAGATAGCCCTCAATGCAAAGGCTCTAGACGCAAATATTGGTGTGAGAGCTAATTCAATCAAGGAAACACTGCATGTTGGTGAAGGGCATATTGAAGAAGGATCAGCCGAGTGGTTCTTGTGGGAGAACAACTCCATTTGGCTCACTAACTTCACACACCATCAGGCTTCCAAGCAGCTCTCAAGGAAACTCAGTTTTCACACTCTATGCTTAGTGCCCTTTGAGTGCATTATCTAGGAATGACCCTAGTAGAGCATCCCACACATACGAATGCTCCACATGCGGGTTTCACATGCCACCAACTCCACATTCACAGGCAACTTCAGCGCCACAGCCGTTTTCAGATAGCCCTCAATGCAAAGGCTCTAGACGCAAATATTGGTGTGAGAGCTAATTCAATCAAGGAAACACTGCATGTTGGTGAAGGGCATATTAAAGAAGGATTAGCCGAGTGGTTCTTGTGGGAGAACAACTCCATTTGGCTCACTAACTTCACACACCATCAGGCTTCCAAGCAGCTCTCAAAGAAACTCAGTTTTCACACTCTATGCTTAGTGCCCTTTGAGTGCATTATCTAGGAATGAACCTGGTAGAGCATCTCACACATACGAATGCTCCACATGCGGGTTTCACATGCCACCAACTCCACATTCACAGGCAACTTCAGCGCCACAGCCGTTTTCAGATAGCCCTCAATGCAAAGGCTCTAGACGCAAATATTGGTGTGAGAGCTAATTCAATCAAGGAAACACTGCATGTTGGTGAAGGGCATATTGAAGAAGGATCAGCCGAGTGGTTCTTGTGGGAGAACAACTCCATTTGGCTCACTAACTTCACACACCATCAGGCTTCCAAGCAGCTCTCAAGGAAACTCAGTTTTCACACTCTATGCTTAGTGCCCTTTGAGTGCCTAGGACGGAAATGAAGCTTGGTGAGCATCCCACACAAACGAATGCTCCACATGCGGGTTTCACATGCCACCAACTCCACATTCACAGGCAACTTCAGCGCCACAGCCGTTTTCAGATAGCCCTCAATGCAAAGGCTCTAGACGCAAATATTGGTGTGAGAGCTAATTCAATCAAGGAAACACTGCATGTTGGTGAAGGGCATATTGAAGAAGGATCAGCCGAGGGGTTCTTGTGGGAGAACAACTCCATTTGGCTCACTAACTTCACACACCATCAGGCTTCCAAGCAGCTCTCAAGGAAACTCAGTTTTCACACTCTATGCTTAGTGCCCTTTGAGTGCATTATCTAGGAATGAACCTGGTAGAGCATCCCACACAAACGAATGCTCCACATTCGGGTTTCACATGCCACCAACTCCACATTCACAGGCAACTTCAGCGCCACAGCCGTTTTCAGATAGCCCTCAATGCAAAGGCTCTAGACTCAAATATTGGTGTGAGAGCTAATTCAATCAAGGAAACACTGCATGTTGGTGCAGGGCATATTGAAGAAGGATCAGCCGAGTGGTTCTTGTGGGAGAACAACTCCATTTGGCTCACTAACTTCACACACCATCAGGCTTCCAAGCAGCTCTCAAGGAAACTCAGTTTTCACACTCTATGCTTAGTGCCCTTTGAGTGCATTATCTAGGAATGAACCTGGTAGAGCATCCTACACAAACAAATGCTCCACATGCGGGTTTCACATGCCACCAACTCCATATTCACAGGCAACTTCAGCGCCACAGCCGTTTTCAGATAGCCCTCAATGCAAAGGCTCTAGACGCAAATATTGGTGTGAGAGCTAATTCAATCAAGGAAACACTGCATGTTGGTGCAGGGCATATTGAAGAAGGATCAGCCGAGTGGTTCTTGTGGGAGAACAACTCCATTTGGCTCACTAACTTCACACACCATCAGGCTTCCAAGCAGCTCTCAAAGAAACTCAGTTTTCACACTCTATGCTTAGTGCCCTTTGAGTGCATTATCTAGGAATGAACCTGGTAGAGCATCCCACACATACGAATGCTCCACATTCGGGTTTCACATGCCACCAACTCCACATTCACAGGCAACTTCAGCGCCACAGCCGTTTTCAGATAGCCCTCAATGCAAAGGCTCTAGACGCAAATATTGGTGTGAGAGCTAATTCAATCAAGGAAACACTGCATGTTGGTGCAGGGCATATTGAAGAAGGATCAGCCGAGTGGTTCTTGTGGGAGAACAACTCCATTTGGCTCACTAACTTCACACACCATCAGGCTTCCAAGCAGCTCTCAAAGAAACTCAGTTTTCACACTCTATGCTTAGTGCCCTTTGAGTGCATTATCTAGGAATGAACCTGGTAGAGCATCCCACACATACGAATGCTCCACATGCGGGTTTCACATGCCACCAACTCCACATTCTCAGGCAACTTCAGCGCCACAGCCGTTTTCAGATAGCCCTCAATGCAAAGGCTCTAGACGCAAATATTGGTGTGAGAGCTAATTCAATCAAGGAAACACTGCATGCTGGTGCAGGGCATATTGAAGAAGGATCAGCCGAGTGGTTCTTGTGGGAGAACAACTCCATTTGGCTCACTAACTTCACACACCATCAGGCTTCCAAGCAGCTCTCAAGGAAACTCAGTTTTCACACTCTATGCTTAGTGCCCTTTGAGTGCCTTATCTAGGAATGAACCTGGTAGAGCATCCCACACATACGAATGCTCCACATGCGGGTTTCAGATGCCACCAACTCCACATTCACAGGCAACTTCAGCGCCACAGCCGTTTTCAGATAGCCCTCAATGCAAAGGCTCTAGACGCAAATATTGGTGTGAGAGCTAATTCAATCAAGGAAACACTGCATGTTGGTGCAGGGCATATTGAAGAAGGATCAGCCGAGTGGTTCTTGTGGGAGAACAACTCCATTTGGCTCACTAACTTCACACACCATCAGGCTTCCAAGCAGCTCTCAAAGAAACTCAGTTTTCACACTCTATGCTTAGTGCCCTTTGAGTGCATTATCTAGGAATGAACCTGGTAGAGCATCCCACACATACGAATGCTCCACATGCGGGTTTCACATGCCACCAACTCCACATTCTCAGGCAACTTCAGCGCCACAGCCGTTTTCAGATAGCCCTCAATGCAAAGGCTCTAGACGCAAATATTGGTGTGAGAGCTAATTCAATCAAGGAAACACTGCATGCTGGTGCAGGGCATATTGAAGAAGGATCAGCCGAGTGGTTCTTGTGGGAGAACAACTCCATTTGGCTCACTAACTTCACACACCATCAGGCTTCCAAGCAGCTCTCAAGGAAACTCAGTTTTCACACTCTATGCTTAGTGCCCTTTGAGTGCCTTATCTAGGAATGAACCTGGTAGAGCATCCCACACATACGAATGCTCCACATGCGGGTTTCAGATGCCACCAACTCCACATTCACAGGCAACTTCAGCGCCACAGCCGTTTTCAGATAGCCCTCAATGCAAAGGCTCTAGACGCAAATATTGGTGTGAGAGCTAATTCAATCAAGGAAACACTGCATGTTGGTGAAGGGCATATTGAAGAAGGATCAGCCGAGTGGTTCTTGTGGGAGAACAACTCCATTTGGCTCACTAACTTCACACACCATCAGGCTTCCAAGCAGCTCTCAAAGAAACTCAGTTTTCACACTCTGCTTAGTGCCCTTTGAGTGCCTAGGACGGAAATGAAGCTTGGTGAGCATCCCACACAAACGAATGCTCCACATGCGGGTTTCACATGCCACCAACTCCACATTCTCAGGCAACTTCAGCGCCACAGCCGTTTTCAGATAGCCCTCAATGCAAAGGCTCTAGACGCAAATATTGGTGTGAGAGCTAATTCAATCAAGGAAACACTGCATGTTGGTGAAGGGCATATTGAAGAAGGATCAGCCGAGTGGTTCTTGTGGGAGAACAACTCCATTTGGCTCACTAACTTCACACACCATCAGGCTTCCAAGCAGCTCTCAAGGAAACTCAGTTTTCACACTCTATGCTTAGTGCCCTTTGAGTGCATTATCTAGGAATGAACCTGGTAGAGCATCCCACACAAACGAATGCTCAACATGCGGGTTTCACATGCCACCAACTCCACATTCACAGGCAACTTCAGCGCCACAGCCGTTTTCAGATAGCCCTCAATGCAAAGGCTCTAGACGCAAATATTGGTGTGAGAGCTAATTCAATCAAGGAAACACTGCGTGTTGGTGAAGGGCATATTGAAGAAGGATCAGCCGAGTGGTTCTTGTTGGAGAACAACTCCATTTGGCTCACTAACTTCACACACCATCAGGCTTCCAAGCAGCTCTCAAGGAAACTCAGTTTTCACACTCTATGCTTCGTGCCGTTTGAGTGCCTAGGACTGAAATGAAACTTGGTGAGCATCCCACACAAACGAATGCTCCACATGCGGGTTTCACATGCCACCAACTCCACATTCACAGGCAACTTCAGCGCCACAGCCGTTTTCAGATAGCCCTCAATGCAAAGGCTCTAGACTCAAATATTGGTGTGAGAGCTAATTCAATCATGGAAACACTGCATGTTGGTGATGGGCATATTGAAGAAGGATCAGCCGAGTGGTTCTTGTGGGAGAACAACTCCATTTGGCTCACTAACTTCACACACCATCAGGATTCCAAGCAGCTCTCAAGGAAACTCAGTTTTCACACTCCAATCTTAGTGCCCTTTGAGTGCATTATCTAGGAATGAACATGGTAGAGCATCCCACACATACGAATGCTCCACATGCGGGTTTCACATGCCACCAACTCCACATTCACAGGCAACTTCAGCGCCACAGCCGTTTTCAGATAGCCCTCAATGCAAAGGCTCTAGACGCAAATATTGGTGTGAGAGCTAATTCAATCAAGGAAACACTGCATGTTGGTGAAGGGCATATTGAAGAAGGATCAGCCGAGTGGTTCTTGTGGGAGAACAACTCCATTTGGCTCACTAACTTCACACACCATCAGGCTTCCAAGCAGCTCTCAAGGAAACTCAGTTTTCACACTCTATGCTTAGTGCCCTTTGAGTGCATTATCTAGGAATGAACCTGGTAGAGCATCCCACACAAACGAATGCTCCACATGCGGGTTTCACATGCCACCAACTCCACATTCTCAGGCAACCTCAGCGCCACAGCCGTTTTCAGATAGCCCTCAATGCAAAGGCTCTAGACGCAAATATTGGTGTGAGAGCTAATTCAATCAAGGAAACACTGCATGTTGGTGAAGGGCATATTGAAGAAGGATCAGCCGAGTGGTTCTTGTGGGAGAACAACTCCATTTGGCTCACTAACTTCACACACCATCAGGCTTCCAAGCAGCTCTCAAGGAAACTCAGTTTTCACACTCTATGCTTAGTGCCCTTTGAGTGCATTATCTAGGAATGAACCTGGTAGAGCATCCCACACAAACGAATGCTCCACATTCGGGTTTCACATGCCACCAACTCCATATTCACAGGCAACTTCAGCGCCACAGCCGTTTTCAGATAGCCCTCAATGCAAAGGCTCTAGACGCAAATATTGGTGTGAGAGGTAATTCAATCAAGGAAACACTGCATGTTGGTGAAGGGCATATTGAAGAAGGATCAGCCGAGTGGTTCTTGTGGGAGAACAACTCCATTTGGCTCACTAACTTCACACACCATCAGGCTTCCAAGCAGCTCTCAAGGAAACTCAGTTTTCACACTCTATGCTTAGTGCCCTTTGAGTGCATTATCTAGGAATGACCCTGGTAGAGCATCCCACACATACGAATGCTCCACATGCGGGTTTCACATGCCCCCAACTCCACATTCTCAGGCAACTTCAGCGCCACAGCCGTTTTCAGATAGCCCTCAATGCAAAGAATTTAGACGCAAATATTGGTGTGAGAGCTAATTCAATCAAGGAAACACTGCGTGTTGGTGAAGGGCATATTGAAGAAGGATCAGCCGAGTGGTTCTTGTGGGAGAACAACTCCATTTGGCTCACTAACTTCACACACCATCAGGCTTCCAAGCAGCTCTCAAAGAAACTCAGTTTTCACACTCTATGCTTAGTGCCCTTTGAGTGCCTAGGACTGAAATGAAGCTTGGTGAGCATCCCACACAAACGAATGCTCCACATGCGGGTTTCATATGCCACCAACTCCACATTCTCAGGCAACTTCAGCGCCACAGCCGTTTTCAGATAGCCCTCAATGCAAAGGCTCTAGACGCAAATATTGGTGTGAGAGCTAATTCAATCAAGGAAACACTGCATGTTGGTGAAGGGCATATTGAAGAAGGGTCAGCCGAGTGGTTCTTGTGGGAGAACAACTCCATTTGGCTCACTAACTTCACACACCATCAGGCTTCCAAGCAGCTCTCAAGGAAACTCAGTTTTCACACTCTATGCTTAGTGCCCTTTGAGTGCATTATCTAGGAATGAACCTGGTAGAGCATCCCACACAAACGAATGCTCCACATGCGGGTTTCACATGCCACCAACTCCACATTCTCAGGCAACTTCAGCGCCACAGCCGTTTTCAGATAGCCCTCAATGCAAAGGCTCTAGACGCAAATATTGGTGTGAGAGCTAATTCAATCAAGGAAACACTGCATGTTGGTGAAGGGCATATTGAAAAAGGATCAGCCGAGTGGTTCTTGTGGGAGAACAACTCCATTTGGCTCACTAACTTCACACACCATCAGGCTTCCAAGCAGCTCTCAAGGAAACTCAGTTTTCACACTCTATGCTTAGTGCCCTTTGAGTGCATTATCTAGGAATGAACCTGGTAGAGCATCCCACACAAACGAATGCTCCACATTCGGGTTTCACATGCCACCAACTCCATATTCACAGGCAACTTCAGCGCCACAGCCGTTTTCAGATAGCCCTCAATGCAAAGGCTCTAGACGCAAATATTGGTGTGAGAGCTAATTCAATGAAGGAAACACTGCATGTTTGTGAAGGGCATATTGAAGAAGGATCAGCCGAGTGGTTCTTGTGGGAGAACAACTCCATTTGGCTCACTAACTTCACACACCATCAGGCTTCCAAGCAGCTCTCAAGGAAACTCAGTTTTCACACTCTATGCTTAGTGCCCTTTGAGTGCCTAGGACTGAAATGAAGCTTGGTGAGCATCCCACACAAACGAATGCTCCACATGCGGGTTTCACATGCCACCAACTCCACATTCACAGGCAACTTCAGCGCCACAGCCGTTTTCAGATAGCCCTCAATGCAAAGGCTCTAGACGCAAATATTGGTGTGAGAGCTAATTCAATCAAGGAAACACTGCGTGTTGGTGCAGGGCATATTGAAGAAGGATCAGCCGAGTGGTTCTTGTGGGAGAACAACTCCATTTGGCTCACTAACTTCACACACCATCAGTCTTCCAAGCAGTTCTCAAGGAAACTCAGTTTTCACACTCTATGCTTAGTGCCCTTTGAGTGCATTATCTAGGAATGAACCTGGTAGAGCATCCCACACATACGAATGCTCCACATGCGGGTTTCACATGCCACCAACTCCACATTCTCAGGCAACTTCAGCGCCACAGCCGTTTTCAGATAGCCCTCAATGCAAAGGCTCTAGACGCAAATATTGGTGTGAGAGCTAATTCAATCAAAGAAACACTGCATGTTGGTGAAGGGCATATTGAAGAAGGATCAGCCGAGTGGTTCTTGTGGGAGAACAACTCCATTTGGCTCACTAACTTCACACACCATCAGGCTTCCAAGCAGCTCTCAAAGAAACTCAGTTTTCACACTCTATGCTTAGTGCCCTTTGAGTGCCTAGGACTGAAATGAAGCTTGGTGAGCATCCCACACAAACGAATGCTCCACATGCGGGTTTCACATGCCACCAACTCCACATTCTCAGGCAACTTCAGCGCCACAGCCGTTTTCAGATAGCCCTCAATGCAAAGGCTCTAGACGCAAATATTGGTGTGAGAGCTAATTCAATCAAGGAAACACTGCGTGTTGGTGCAGGGCATATTGAAGAAGGATCAGCCGAGTGGTTCTTGTGGGAGAACAACTCCATTTGGCTCACTAACTTCACACACCATCAGGCTTCCAAGCAGTTCTCAAGGAAACTCAGTTTTCACACTCTATGCTTAGTGCCCTTTGAGTGCATTATCTAGGAATGAACCTGGTAGAGCATCCCACACATACGAATGCTCCACATGCGGGTTTCACATGCCACCAACTCCACATTCTCAGGCAACTTCAGCGCCACAGCAGTTTTCAGATAGCCCTCAATGCAAAGGCTCTAGACGCAAATATTGGTGTGAGAGCTAATTCAATCAAGGAAACACTGCGTGTTGGTGCAGGGCATATTGAAGAAGGATCAGCCGAGTGGTTCTTGTGGGAGAACAACTCCATTTGGCTCACTAACTTCACACACCATCAGGCTTCCAAGCAGTTCTCAAGGAAACTCAGTTTTCACACTCTATGCTTAGTGCCCTTTGAGTGCATTATCTAGGAATGAACCTGGTAGAGCATCCCACACATACGAATGCTCCACATGCGGGTTTCACATGCCACCAACTCCACATTCTCAGGCAACTTCAGCGCCACAGCCGTTTTCAGATAGCCCTCAATGCAAAGGCTCTAGACGCAAATATTGGTGTGAGAGCTAATTCAATCAAGGAAACACTGCATGTTGGTGCAGGGCATATTGAAGAAGGATCAGCCGAGTGGTTCTTGTGGGAGAACAACTCCATTTGGCTCACTAACTTCACAAACCATCAGGCTTCCAAGCAGCTCTCAAGGAAACTCAGTTTTCACACTCTATGCTTAGTGCCCTTTGAGTGCATTATCTAGCAATGAACCTGGTAGAGCATCCCACACAAACGAATGCTCCACATGCGGGTTTCACATGCCACCAACTCCACATTCACAGGCAACTTCAGCGCCACAGCCGTTTTCAGATAGCCCTCAATGCAAAGGCTCTAGACGCAAATATTGGTGTGAGAGCTAATTCAATCAAGGAAACACTGCATGTTGGTGAAGGGCATATTGAAGAAGGATCAGCCGAGTGGTTCTTGTGGGAGAACAACTCCATTTGGCTCACTAACTTCACACACCATCAGGCTTCCAAGCAGCTCTCAAAGAAACTCAGTTTTCACACTCTATGCTTAGTGCCCTTTGAGTGCCTAGGACTGAAATGAAGCTTGGTGAGCATCCCACACAAACGAATGCTCCACATGCGGGTTTCACATGCCACCAACTCCACATTCTCAGGCAACTTCAGCGCCACAGCCGTTTTCAGATAGCCCTCAATGCAAAGGCTCTAGACGCAAATATTGGTGTGAGAGCTAATTCAATCAAGGAAACACTGCGTGTTGGTGCAGGGCATATTGAAGAAGGATCAGCCGAGTGGTTCTTGTGGGAGAACAACTCCATTTGGCTCACTAACTTCACACACCATCAGGCTTCCAAGCAGTTCTCAAGGAATCTCAGTTTTCACACTCTATGCTTAGTGCCGTTTGAGTGCCTAGGACTGAAATTAAGCTTGGTGAGCATCCCACACAAACGAATGCTCCACATGCGGGTTTCACATGCCTCCAACTCCACATTCACAGGCAACTTCAGCGCCACAGCCGTTTTCAGATAGCCCTCAATGCAAAGGCTCTAGACGCAAATATTGGTGTGAGAGCTAATTCAATCAAGGAAACACTGCATGTTGGTGAAGGGCATATTGAAGAAGGATCAGCCGAGTGGTTCTTGTGGGAGAACAACTCCATTTGGCTCACTAACTTCACACACCATCAGGCTTCCAAGCAGCTCTCAAGGAAACTCAGTTTTCACACTCTATGCTTAGTGCCCTTTGAGTGCATTATCTAGGAATGAACCTGGTAGAGCATCCCACACATACGACTGCTCCACATGCGGGTTTCACATGCCACCAACTCCATATTCACAGGCAACTTCAGCGCCACAGCCGTTTTCAGATAGCCCTCAATGCAAAGGCTCTAGAAGCAAATATTGGTGTGAGAGCTAATTCAATCAAGGAAACACTGCATGTTGGTGAAGGGCATATTGAAGAAGGATCAGCCGAGTGGTTCTTGTGGGAGAACAACTCCATTTGGCTCACTAACTTCACACACCATCAGGCTTCCAAGCAGCTCTCAAGGAAACTCAGTTTTCACACTCTATGCTTAGTGCCCTTTGAGTGAATTATCTAGGAATGATCCTAGTAGAGCATCCCACACATACGAATGCTCCACATGCGGGTTTCACATGCCACCAACTCCACATTCACAGGCAACTTCAGCGCCACAGCCGTTTTCAGATAGCCCTCAATGCAAAGGCTCTAGACGCAAATATTGGTGTGAGAGCTAATTCAATCAAGGAAACACTGCATGTTGGTGAAGGGCATATTGAAGAAGGATCAGCCGAGTGGTTCTTGTGGGAGAACAACTCCATTTGGCTCACTAACTTCACACACCATCAGGCTTCCAAGCAGCTCTCAAGGAAACTCAGTTTTCACACTCTATCTTAGTGCCCTTTGAGTGCATTATCTAGGAATGAACCTGGTAGAGCATCCCACAAAAACGAATGCTCCACATGCGGGTTTCACATGCCACCAACTCCACATTCACAGGCAACTTCAGCGCCACAGCCGTTTTCAGATAGCCCTCAATGCAAAGGCTCTAGACGCAAATATTGGTGTGAGAGCTAATTCAATCAAGGAAACACTGCATGTTGGTGAAGGGCATATTGAAGAAGGATCAGCCGAGTGGTTCTTGTGGGAGAACAACTCCATTTGGCTCACTAACTTCACACACCATCAGGCTTCCAAGCAGCTCTCAAAGAAACTCAGTTTTCACACTCTATGCTTAGTGCCCTTTGAGTGCCTAGGACTGAAATGAAGCTTGGTGAGCATCCCACACAAACGAATGCTCCACATTCGGGTTTCACATGCCACCAACTCCACATTCACAGGCAACTTCAGCGCCACAGCCGTTTTCAGATAGCCCTCAATGCAAAGGCTCTAGACGCAAATATTTGTGTGAGAGGTAATTCAATCAAGGAAACACTGCATGTTGGTGAAGGGCATATTGAAGAAGGATCAGCCGAGTGGTTCTTGTGGGAGAACAACTGCATTTGGCTCACTAACTTCACACACCATCAGGCTTCCAAGCAGCTCTCAAGGAAACTCAGTTTTCACACTCTATCTTAGTGCCCTTTGAGTGCATTATCTAGGAATGAACCTGGTAGAGCATCCCACACAAACGAATGCTCCACATGCGGGTTTCACATGCCACCAACTCCACATTCACAGGCAACTTCAGCGCCACAGCCGTTTTCAGATAGCCCTCAATGCAAAGGCTCTAGACGCAAATATTTGTGTGAGAGGTAATTCAATCAAGGAAACACTGCATGTTGGTGAAGGGCATATTGAAGAAGGATCAGCCGAGTGGTTCTTGTGGGAGAACAACTCCATTTGGCTCACTAACTTCACACACCATCAGGCTTCCAAGCAGCTCTCAAGGAAACTCAGTTTTCACACTCTATGCTTAGTGCCCTTTGAGTGCATTATCTAGGAATGAACCTGGCAGAGCATCCCACACAAACGAATGCTCCACATTCGGGTTTCACATGCCACCAACTCCACATTCACAGGCAACTTCAGCGCCACAGCCGTTTTCAGATAGCCCTCAATGCAAAGGCTCTAGACTCAAATATTGGTGTGAGAGCTAATTCAATCAAGGAAACACTGCATGTTGGTGAAGGGCATATTGAAGAAGGATCAGCCGAGTGGTTCTTGTGGGAGAACAACTCCATTTGGCTCACTAACTTCACACACCATCAGGCTTCCAAGCAGCTCTCAAGGAAACTCAGTTTTCACACTCTATGCTTAGTGCCCTTTGAGTGCCTAGGACTGAAATGAAGCTTGGTGAGCATCCCACACAAACGAATGCTCCACATGCGGGTTTCACATGCCACCAACTCCACATTCACAGGCAACTTCAGCGCCACAGCCGTTTTCAGATAGCCGTCAATGCAAAGGCTCTAGACGCAAATATTGGTGTGAGAGCTAATTCAATCAAGGAAACACTGCATGTTGGTGAAGGGCATATTGAAGAAGGATCAGCCGAGTGGTTCTTGTGGGAGAACAACTCCATTTGGCTCACTAATTTCACACACCATCAGGCTTCCAAGCAGCTCTCAAGGAAACTCAGTTTTCACACTCTATGCTTAGTGCCCTTTGAGTGCATTATCTAGGAATGAACCTGGTAGAGCATCCCACACATACGAATGCTCCACATGCGGGTTTCACATGCCACCAACTCCACATTCTCAGGCAACTTCAGCGCCACAGCCGTTTTCAGATAGCCCTCAATGCAAAGGCTCTAGACGCAAATATTGGTGTGAGAGCTAATTCAATCAAAGAAACACTGCGTGTTGGTGCAGGGCATATTGAAGAAGGATCAGCCGAGTGGTTCTTGTGGGAGAACAACTCCATTTGGCTCACTAACTTCACACACCATCAGGCTTCCAAGCAGCTCTCAAGGAAACTCAGTTTTCACACTCTATGCTTAGTGCCCTTTGAGTGCATTATCTAGGAATGAACCTGGTAGAGCATCCCACACATACGAATGCTCCACATGCGGGTTTCACATGCCACCAACTCCACATTCTCAGGCAACTTCAGCGCCACAGCCGTTTTCAGATAGCCCTCAATGCAAAGGCTCTAGACGCAAATATTGGTGTGAGAGCTAATTCAATCAAGGAAACACTGCAT
>NW_026699651.1:0-40602 GCF_030435755.1 Ochotona princeps
GTGAAGTTAGTGAGCCAAATGGAGTTGTTCTCCCACAAGAACCACTCGGCTGATCCTTCTTCAATATGCCCTTCACCAACATGCAGTTTTTCCTTGATTGAATTAGCTCTCACACCAATATTTGCGTCTAGAGCCTTTGCATTGAGGGCTATCTGAAAACGGCTGTGGTGCTGAAGTTGCCTGTGAATGTGGAGTTGGTGGCATGTGAAACCCGCATGTGGAGCATTCGTTTGTGTGGGATGCTCTACCAGGTTCATTCCTAGATAATGCACTCAAAGGGCACTAAGCATAGAGTGTGAAAACTGAGTTTCCTTGAGAGCTGCTTGGAAGCCTGATGGTGTGTGAAGTTAGTGAGCCAAATGCAGTTGTTCTCCCACAAGAACCACTCGGCTGATCCTTCTTCAATATGCCCTTCACCAACATGCAGTGTTTCCTTGATTGAATTAGCTCTCACACCAATATTTGCGTCTAGAGCCTTTGCATTGAGGGCTATTTGAAAACGGCTGTGGCGCTGAAGTTGCCTGTGAATGTGGAGTTGGTGGCATGTGAAACCCGCATGTGGAGCATTCGTTTGTGTGGGATGCTCTACCAGGTTCATTCCTAGATAATGCACTCAAAGGGCACTAAGCATAGAGTGTGAAAACTGAGTTCCCTTGAGAGCTGCTTGCAAGCCTGATGGTGTGTGAAGTTAGTGAGCCAAATGGAGTTGTTCTCCCACAAGAACCACTCGGCTGATCCTTCTTCAATATGCCCTTCACCAACATGCAGTGTTTCCTTGATTGAATTAGCTCTCACACCAATATTTGCGTCTAGAGCCTTTGCATTGAGGGCTATCTGAAAACGGCTGTGGCGCTGAAGTTGCCTGTGAATGTGGAGTTGGTGGCATGTGAAACCCGCATGTGGAGCATTCGTTTGTGTGGGATGCTCTATCAGGTTCATTCCTAGATAATGCACTCAAAGGGCACTAAGCATAGAGTGTGAAAACTGAGTTCCCTTGAGAGCTGCTTGGAAGCCTGATGGTGTGTGAAGTTAGTGAGCCAAATGGAGTTGTTCTCCCACAAGAACCACTCGGCTGATCCTTCTTCAATATGCCCTTCACCAACATGCAGTGTTTCCTTGATTGAATTAGCTCTCACACCAATATTTGCGTCTAGAGCCTTTGCATTGAGGGCTATCTGAAAACGGCTGTGGCGCTGAAGTTGCCTGTGAATGTGGAGTTGGTGGCATGTGAAACCCGCATGTGGAGCATTCGTTTGTGTGGGATGCTCTATCAGGTTCATTCCTAGATAATGCACTCAAAGGGCACTAAGCATAGAGTGTGAAAACTGAGTTTCCTTGAGAGCTGCTTGGAAGCCTGATGGTGTGTGAAGTTAGTGAGCCAAATGGAGTTGTTCTCCCACAAGAACCACTCGGCTGATCCTTCTTCAATATGCCCTTCACCAACATGCAGTGTTTCCTTGATTGAATTAGCTCTCACACCAATATTTGCGTCTAGAGCCTTTGCATTGAGGGCTATCTGAAAACGGCTGTGGCGCTGAAGTTGCCTGTGAATGTGGAGTTGGTGGCATGTGAAACCCGCATGTGGAGCATTCGTTTGTGTGGGATGCTCTACCAGGTTCATTCCTAGATAATGCACTCAAAGGGCACTAAGCATAGAGTGTGAAAACTGAGTTTCCTTGAGAGCTGTTTGGAAGCCTGATGGTGTGTGAAGTTAGTGAGCCAAATGGAGTTGTTCTCCCACAAGAACCACTCGGCTGATCCTTCTTCAATATGCCCTTCACCAACATGCAGTTTTTCCTTGATTGAATTAGCTCTCACACCAATATTTGCGTCTAGAGCCTTTGCATTGAGGGCTATCTGAAAACGGCTGTGGTGCTGAAGTTGCCTGTGAATGTGGAGTTGGTGGCATGTGAAACCCGCATGTGGAGCATTCGTTTGTGTGGGATGCTCTACCAGGTTCATTCCTAGATAATGCACTCAAAGGGCACTAAGCATAGAGTGTGAAAACTGAGTTTCCTTGAGAGCTGCTTGGAAGCCTGATGGTGTGTGAAGTTAGTGAGCCAAATGCAGTTGTTCTCCCACAAGAACCACTCGGCTGATCCTTCTTCAATATGCCCTTCACCAACATGCAGTGTTTCCTTGATTGAATTAGCTCTCACACCAATATTTGCGTCTAGAGCCTTTGCATTGAGGGCTATTTGAAAACGGCTGTGGCGCTGAAGTTGCCTGTGAATGTGGAGTTGGTGGCATGTGAAACCCGCATGTGGAGCATTCGTTTGTGTGGGATGCTCTACCAGGTTCATTCCTAGATAATGCACTCAAAGGGCACTAAGCATAGAGTGTGAAAACTGAGTTCCCTTGAGAGCTGCTTGCAAGCCTGATGGTGTGTGAAGTTAGTGAGCCAAATGGAGTTGTTCTCCCACAAGAACCACTCGGCTGATCCTTCTTCAATATGCCCTTCACCAACATGCAGTGTTTCCTTGATTGAATTAGCTCTCACACCAATATTTGCGTCTAGAGCCTTTGCATTGAGGGCTATCTGAAAACGGCTGTGGCGCTGAAGTTGCCTGTGAATGTGGAGTTGGTGGCATGTGAAACCCGCATGTGGAGCATTCGTTTGTGTGGGATGCTCTATCAGGTTCATTCCTAGATAATGCACTCAAAGGGCACTAAGCATAGAGTGTGAAAACTGAGTTTCCTTGAGAGCTGCTTGGAAGCCTGATGGTGTGTGAAGTTAGTGAGCCAAATGGAGTTGTTCTCCCACAAGAACCACTCGGCTGATCCTTCTTCAATATGCCCTTCACCAACATGCAGTGTTTCCTTGATTGAATTAGCTCTCACACCAATATTTGCGTCTAGAGCCTTTGCATTGAGGGCTATCTGAAAACGGCTGTGGCGCTGAAGTTGCCTGTGAATGTGGAGTTGGTGGCATGTGAAACCCGCATGTGGAGCATTCGTTTGTGTGGGATGCTCTACCAGGTTCATTCCTAGATAATGCACTCAAAAAGGGCACTAAGCATAGAGTGTGAAAACTGAGTTTCCTTGAGAGCTGTTTGGAAGCCTGATGGTGTGTGAAGTTAGTGAGCCAAATGGAGTTGTTCTCCCACAAGAACCACTCGGCTGATCCTTCTTCAATATGCCCTTCACCAACATGCAGTTTTTCCTTGATTGAATTAGCTCTCACACCAATATTTGCGTCTAGAGCCTTTGCATTGAGGGCTATCTGAAAACGGCTGTGGTGCTGAAGTTGCCTGTGAATGTGGAGTTGGTGGCATGTGAAACCCGCATGTGGAGCATTCGTTTGTGTGGGATGCTCTACCAGGTTCATTCCTAGATAATGCACTCAAAGGGCACTAAGCATAGAGTGTGAAAACTGAGTTTCCTTGAGAGCTGCTTGGAAGCCTGATGGTGTGTGAAGTTAGTGAGCCAAATGCAGTTGTTCTCCCACAAGAACCACTCGGCTGATCCTTCTTCAATATGCCCTTCACCAACATGCAGTGTTTCCTTGATTGAATTAGCTCTCACACCAATATTTGCGTCTAGAGCCTTTGCATTGAGGGCTATTTGAAAACGGCTGTGGCGCTGAAGTTGCCTGTGAATGTGGAGTTGGTGGCATGTGAAACCCGCATGTGGAGCATTCGTTTGTGTGGGATGCTCTACCAGGTTCATTCCTAGATAATGCACTCAAAGGGCACTAAGCATAGAGTGTGAAAACTGAGTTTCCTTGAGAGCTGTTTGGAAGCCTGATGGTGTGTGAAGTTAGTGAGCCAAATGGAGTTGTTCTCCCACAAGAACCACTCGGCTGATCCTTCTTCAATATGCCCTTCACCAACATGCAGTTTTTCCTTGATTGAATTAGCTCTCACACCAATATTTGCGTCTAGAGCCTTTGCATTGAGGGCTATCTGAAAACGGCTGTGGTGCTGAAGTTGCCTGTGAATGTGGAGTTGGTGGCATGTGAAACCCGCATGTGGAGCATTCGTTTGTGTGGGATGCTCTACCAGGTTCATTCCTAGATAATGCACTCAAAGGGCACTAAGCATAGAGTGTGAAAACTGAGTTTCCTTGAGAGCTGCTTGGAAGCCTGATGGTGTGTGAAGTTAGTGAGCCAAATGGAGTTGTTCTCCCACAAGAACCACTCGGCTGATCCTTCTTCAATATGCCCTTCACCAACATGCAGTGTTTCCTTGATTGAATTAGCTCTCACACCAATATTTGCGTCTAGAGCCTTTGCATTGAGGGCTATTTGAAAACGGCTGTGGCGCTGAAGTTGCCTGTGAATGTGGAGTTGGTGGCATGTGAAACCCGCATGTGGAGCATTCGTTTGTGTGAGATGCTCTACCAGGTTCATTCCTAGATAATGCACTCAAAGGGCACTAAGCATAGAGTGTGAAAACTGAGTTTCCTTGAGAGCTGCTTGGAAGCCTGATGGTGTGTGAAGTTAGTGAGCCAAATGGAGTTGTTCTCCCACAAGAACCACTCGGCTGATCCTTCTTCAATATGCCCTTCAACAACATGCAGTGTTTCCTTGATTGAATTAGCTCTCACACGAATATTTGCGTCTAGAGCCTTTGCATTGAGGGCTATTTGAAAACGGCTGTGGTGCTGAAGTTGCCTGTGAATGTGGAGTTGGTGGCATGTGAAACCCGCATGTGGAGCATTCGTTTGTGTGGGATGCTCTACCAGGTTCATTCCTAGATAATGCACTCAAAGGGCACTAAGCATAGAGTGTGAAAACTGAGTTCCCTTGAGAGCTGCTTGCAAGCCTGATGGTGTGTGAAGTTAGTGAGCCAAATGGAGTTGTTCTCCCACAAGAACCACTCGGCTGATCCTTCTTCAATATGCCCTTCACCAACATGCAGTGTTTCCTTGATTGAATTAGCTCTCACACCAATATTTGCGTCTAGAGCCTTTGCATTGAGGGCTATCTGAAAACGGCTGTGGCGCTGAAGTTGCCTGTGAATGTGGAGTTGGTGGCATGTGAAACCCGCATGTGGAGCATTCGTTTGTGTGGGATGCTCTATCAGGTTCATTCCTAGATAATGCACTCAAAGGGCACTAAGCATAGAGTGTGAAAACTGAGTTTCCTTGAGAGCTGCTTGGAAGCCTGATGGTGTGTGAAGTTAGTGAGCCAAATGGAGTTGTTCTCCCACAAGAACCACTCGGCTGATCCTTCTTCAATATGCCCTTCACCAACATGCAGTGTTTCCTTGATTGAATTAGCTCTCACACCAATATTTGCGTCTAGAGCCTTTGCATTGAGGGCTATCTGAAAACGGCTGTGGCGCTGAAGTTGCCTGTGAATGTGGAGTTGGTGGCATGTGAAACCCGCATGTGGAGCATTCGTTTGTGTGGGATGCTCTACCAGGTTCATTCCTAGATAATGCACTCAAAGGGCACTAAGCATAGAGTGTGAAAACTGAGTTTCCTTGAGAGCTGCTGGGAAGCCTGATGGTGTGTGAAGTTAGTGAGCCAAATGGAGTTGTTCTCCCACAAGAACCACTCGGCTGATCCTTCTTCAATATGCCCTTCACCAACATGCAGTGTTTCCTTGATTGAATTAGCTCTCACACCAATATTTGCGTCTAGAGCCTTTGCATTGAGGGCTATCTGAAAACGGCTGTGGCGCTGAAGTTGCCTGTGAATGTGGAGTTGGTGGCATGTGAAACCCGCATGTGGAGCATTCGTTTGTGTGGGATGCTCTATCAGGTTCATTCCTAGATAATGCACTCAAAGGGCACTAAGCATAGAGTGTGAAAACTGAGTTTCCTTGAGAGCTGCTTGGAAGCCTGATGGTGTGTGAAGTTAGTGAGCCAAATGGAGTTGTTCTCCCACAAGAACCACTCGGCTGATCCTTCTTCAATATGCCCTTCACCAACATGCAGTGTTTCCTTGATTGAATTAGCTCTCACACCAATATTTGCGTCTAGAGCCTTTGCATTGAGGGCTATCTGAAAACGGCTGTGGCGCTGAAGTTGCCTGTGAATGTGGAGTTGGTGGCATGTGAAACCCGCATGTGGAGCATTCGTTTGTGTGGGATGCTCTACCAGGTTCATTCCTAGATAATGCACTCAAAGGGCACTAAGCATAGAGTGTGAAAACTGAGTTTCCTTGAGAGCTGTTTGGAAGCCTGATGGTGTGTGAAGTTAGTGAGCCAAATGGAGTTGTTCTCCCACAAGAACCACTCGGCTGATCCTTCTTCAATATGCCCTTCACCAACATGCAGTTTTTCCTTGATTGAATTAGCTCTCACACCAATATTTGCGTCTAGAGCCTTTGCATTGAGGGCTATCTGAAAACGGCTGTGGTGCTGAAGTTGCCTGTGAATGTGGAGTTGGTGGCATGTGAAACCCGCATGTGGAGCATTCGTTTGTGTGGGATGCTCTACCAGGTTCATTCCTAGATAATGCACTCAAAGGGCACTAAGCATAGAGTGTGAAAACTGAGTTTCCTTGAGAGCTGCTTGGAAGCCTGATGGTGTGTGAAGTTAGTGAGCCAAATGCAGTTGTTCTCCCACAAGAACCACTCGGCTGATCCTTCTTCAATATGCCCTTCACCAACATGCAGTGTTTCCTTGATTGAATTAGCTCTCACACCAATATTTGCGTCTAGAGCCTTTGCATTGAGGGCTATCTGAAAACGGCTGTGGCGCTGAAGTTGCCTGTGAATGTGGAGTTGGTGGCATGTGAAACCCGCATGTGGAGCATTCGTTTGTGTGGGATGCTCTACCAGGTTCATTCCTAGATAATGCACTCAAAGGGCACTAAGCATAGAGTGTGAAAACTGAGTTTCCTTGAGAGCTGTTTGGAAGCCTGATGGTGTGTGAAGTTAGTGAGCCAAATGGAGTTGTTCTCCCACAAGAACCACTCGGCTGATCCTTCTTCAATATGCCCTTCACCAACATGCAGTTTTTCCTTGATTGAATTAGCTCTCACACCAATATTTGCGTCTAGAGCCTTTGCATTGAGGGCTATCTGAAAACGGCTGTGGTGCTGAAGTTGCCTGTGAATGTGGAGTTGGTGGCATGTGAAACCCGCATGTGGAGCATTCGTTTGTGTGGGATGCTCTACCAGGTTCATTCCTAGATAATGCACTCAAAGGGCACTAAGCATAGAGTGTGAAAACTGAGTTTCCTTGAGAGCTGCTTGGAAGCCTGATGGTGTGTGAAGTTAGTGAGCCAAATGCAGTTGTTCTCCCACAAGAACCACTCGGCTGATCCTTCTTCAATATGCCCTTCACCAACATGCAGTGTTTCCTTGATTGAATTAGCTCTCACACCAATATTTGCGTCTAGAGCCTTTGCATTGAGGGCTATTTGAAAACGGCTGTGGTGCTGAAGTTGCCTGTGAATGTGGAGTTGGTGGCATGTGAAACCCGCATGTGGAGCATTCGTTTGTGTGGGATGCTCTACCAGGTTCATTCCTAGATAATGCACTCAAAGGGCACTAAGCATAGAGTGTGAAAACTGAGTTTCCTTGAGAGCTGCTTGGAAGCCTGATGGTGTGTGAAGTTAGTGAGCCAAATGCAGTTGTTCTCCCACAAGAACCACTCGGCTGATCCTTCTTCAATATGCCCTTCACCAACATGCAGTGTTTCCTTGATTGAATTAGCTCTCACACCAATATTTGCGTCTAGAGCCTTTGCATTGAGGGCTATCTGAAAACGGCTGTGGCGCTGAAGTTGCCTGTGAATGTGGAGTTGGTGGCATGTGAAACCCGCATGTGGAGCATTCGTTTGTGTGGGATGCTCTACCAGGTTCATTCCTAGATAATGCACTCAAAGGGCACTAAGCATAGAGTGTGAAAACTGAGTTTCCTTGAGAGCTGCTGGGAAGCCTGATGGTGTGTGAAGTTAGTGAGCCAAATGGAGTTGTTCTCCCACAAGAACCACTCGGCTGATCCTTCTTCAATATGCCCTTCACCAACATGCAGTGTTTCCTTGATTGAATTAGCTCTCACACCAATATTTGCGTCTAGAGCCTTTGCATTGAGGGCTATCGGAAAACGGCTGTGGCGCTGAAGTTGCCTGTGAATGTGGAGTTGGTGGCATGTGAAACCCGCATGTGGAGCATTCGTTTGTGTGGGATGCTCTACCAGGTTCATTTCAGTCCTAGCCATACAAAGGGCACTAAGCATAGAGTGTGAAAACTGAGTTTCCTTGAGAGCTGCTTGGAAGCCTGATGGTGTGTGAAGTTAGTGAGCCAAATGGAGCTGTTCTCCCACAAGAACCACTCGGCTGATCCTTCTTCAATATGCCCTTCACCAACATGCAGTGTTTGCTTGATTGAATTAGCTCTCACACCAATATTTGCGTCTAGAGCCTTTGCATTGAGGGCTATCTGAAAACGGCTGTGGCGCTGAAGTTGCCTGTGAATGTGGAGTTGGTGGCATGTGAAACCCGCATGTGGAGCATTCGTTTGTATGGGATGCTCTACCAGGTTCATTCCTAGATAATGCACTCAAAGGGCACTAAGCATAGAGTGTGAAAACTGAGTTTCCTTGAGAGCTGCTTGGAAGCCTGATGGTGTGTGAAGTTAGTGAGCCAAATGGAGTTGTTCTCCCACAAGAACCACTCGGCTGATCCTTCTTCAATATGCCCTTCACCAACATGCAGTGTTTCCTTGATTGAATTAGCTCTCACACCAATATTTGCGTCTAGAGCCTTTGCATTGAGGGCTATCTGAAAACGGCTGTGGCGCTGAAGTTGCCTGTGAATGTGGAGTTGGTGGCATGTGAAACCCGCATGTGGAGCATTCGTTTGTGTGGGATGCTCTACCAGGTTCATTCCTAGATAATGCACTCAAAGGGCACTAAGCATAGAGTGTGAAAACTGAGTTTCCTTGAGAGCTGCTTGGAAGCCTGATGGTGTGTGAAGTTAGTGAGCCAAATGGAGTTGTTCTCCCACAAGAACCACTCGGCTGATCCTTCTTCAATATGCCCTTCAACAACATGCAGTGTTTCCTTGATTGAATTAGCTCTCACACGAATATTTGCGTCTAGAGCCTTTGCATTGAGGGCTATTTGAAAACGGCTGTGGTGCTGAAGTTGCCTGTGAATGTGGAGTTGGTGGCATGTGAAACCCGCATGTGGAGCATTCGTTTGTGTGGGATGCTCTACCAGGTTCATTCCTAGATAATGCACTCAAAGGGCACTAAGCATAGAGTGTGAAAACTGAGTTTCCTTGAGAGCTGCTTGGAAGCCTGATGGTGTGTGAAGTTAGTGAGCCAAATGGAGTTGTTCTCCCACAAGAACCACTCGGCTGATCCTTCTTCAATATGCCCTTCACCAACATGCAGTGTTTCCTTGATTGAATTAGCTCTCACACCAATATTTGCGTCTAGAGCCTTTGCATTGAGGGCTATCGGAAAACGGCTGTGGCGCTGAAGTTGCCTGTGAATGTGGAGTTGGTGGCATGTGAAACCCGCATGTGGAGCATTCGTTTGTGTGGGATGCTCTACCAGGTTCATTTCAGTCCTAGCCATACAAAGGGCACTAAGCATAGAGTGTGAAAACTGAGTTTCCTTGAGAGCTGCTTGGAAGCCTGATGGTGTGTGAAGTTAGTGAGCCAAATGGAGTTGTTCTCCCACAAGAACCACTCGGCTGATCCTTCTTCAATATGCCCTTCACCAACATGCAGTGTTTCCTTGATTGAATTAGCTCTCACACCAATATTTGCGTCTAGAGCCTTTGCATTGAGGGCTATCTGAAAACGGCTGTGGCGCTGAAGTTGCCTGTGAATGTGGAGTTGGTGGCATGTGAAACCCGCATGTGGAGCATTCGTTTGTATGGGATGCTCTACCAGGTTCATTCCTAGATAATGCACTCAAAGGGCACTAAGCATAGAGTGTGAAAACTAAGTTTCCTTGAGAGCTGCTTGGAAGCCTGATGGTGTGTGAAGTTAGTGAGCCAAATGGAGTTGTTCTCCCACAAGAACCACTCGGCTGATCCTTCTTCAATATGCCCTTCACCAACATGCAGTGTTTCCTTGATTGAATTAGCTCTCACACCAATATTTGCGTCTAGAGCCTTTGCATTGAGGGCTATCTGAAAACGGCTGTGGCGCTGAAGTTGCCTGTGAATGTGGAGTTGGTGGCATGTGAAACCCGCATGTGGAGCATTCGTTTGTGTGGGATGCTCTACCAGGTTCATTCCTAGATAATGCACTCAAAGGGCACTAAGCATAGAGTGTGAAAACTGAGTTTCCTTGAGAGCTGCTTGGAAGCCTGATGGTGTGTGAAGTTAGTGAGCCAAATGGAGTTGTTCTCCCACAAGAACCACTCGGCTGATCCTTCTTCGATATGCCCTTCACCAACATGCAGTGTTTCCTTGATTGAATTAGCTCTCACACCAATATTTGCGTCTAGAGCCTTTGCATTGAGGGCTATCTGAAAACGGCTGTGGCGCTGAAGTTGCCTGTGAATGTGGAGTTGGTGGCATGTGAAACCCGCATGTGGAGCATTCGTTTGTGTGGGATGCTCTACCAGGTTCATTTCAGTCCTAGCCATACAAAGGGCACTAAGCATAGAGTGTGAAAACTGAGTTTCCTTGAGAGCTGCTTGGAAGCCTGATGGTGTGTGAAGTTAGTGAGCCAAATGGAGTTGTTCTCCCACAAGAACCACTCGGCTGATCCTTCTTCAATATGCCCTTCAACAACATGCAGTGTTTCCTTGATTGAATTAGCTCTCACACCAATATTTGCGTCTAGAGCCTTTGCATTGAGGGCTATCTGAAAACGGCTGTGGCGCTGAAGTTGCCTGTGAATGTGGTGTTGGTGGCATGTGAAACCCGCATGTGGAGCATTCGTTTGTGTGGGATGCTGACCAAGCTTCATTTCAGTCCTAGGTACACAAAGGGCACTAAGCATAGAGTGTGAAAACTGAGTTTCCTTGAGAGCTGCTTGGAAGCCTGATGGTGTGTGAAGTTAGTGAGCCAAATGGAGTTGTTCTTCCACAAGAACCACTCGGCTGATCCTTCTTCAATATGCCCTTCACCAACATGCAGTGTTTCCTTGATTGAATTAGCTCTCACACCAATATTTGCGTCTAGAGCCTTTGCATTGAGGGCTATCTGAAAACGGCTGTGGCGCTGAAGTTGCCTGTGAATGTGGAGTTGGTGGCATGTGAAACCCGCATGTGGAGCATTCGTTTGTGTGGGATGCTCTACCAGGTTCATTCCTAGATAATGCACTCAAAGGGCACTAAGCATAGAGTGTGAAAACTGAGTTTCCTTGAGAGCTGCTTGGAAGCCTGATGGTGTGTGAAGTTAGTGAGCCAAATGGAGTTGTTCTCCCACAAGAACCACTCGGCTGATCCTTCTTCAATATGCCCTTCACCAACATGCAGTGTTTCCTTGATTGAATTAGCTCTCACACCAATATTTGCGTCTAGAGCCTTTGCATTGAGGGCTATATGAAAACGGCTGTGGCGCTGAAGTTGCCTGTGAATGTGGAGTTGGTGGCATGTGAAACCCTCATGTGGAGCATTCGTTTGTGTGGGATGCTCTACCAGGTTCATTTCAGTCCTAGCCATACAAAGGGCACTAAGCATAGAGTGTGAAAACTGAGTTTCCTTGAGAGCTGCTTGGAAGCCTGATGGTGTGTGAAGTTAGTGAGATAAATGGAGTTGTTCTCCCACAAGAACCACTCGGCTGATCCTTCTTCAATATGCCCTTCACCAACATGCAGTGTTTCCTTGATTGAATTAGCTCTCACACCAATATTTGCGTCTAGAGCCTTTGCATTGAGGGCTATTTGAAAACGGCTGTGGCGCTGAAGTTGCCTGTGAATGTGGTGTTGGTGGCATGTGAAACCCGCATGTGGAGCATTCGTTTGTGTGGGATGCTCTACCAGGTTCATTTCAGTCCTAGCCATACAAAGGGCACTAAGCATAGAGTGTGAAAACTGAGTTTCCTTGAGAGCTGCTTGGAAGCCTGATGGTGTGTGAAGTTAGTGAGCCAAATGGAGTTGTTCTCCCACAAGAACCACTCGGCTGATCCTTCTTCAATATGCCCTTCACCAACATGCAGTGTTTCCTTGATTGAATTAGCTCTCACACCAATATTTGCGTCTAGAGCCTTTGCATTGAGGGCTATCGGAAAACGGCTGTGGCGCTGAAGTTGCCTGTGAATGTGGAGTTGGTGGCATGTGAAACCCGCATGTGGAGCATTCGTTTGTGTGGGATGCTCTACCAGGTTCATTTCAGTCCTAGCCATACAAAGGGCACTAAGCATAGAGTGTGAAAACTGAGTTTCCTTGAGAGCTGCTTGGAAGCCTGATGGTGTGTGAAGTTAGTGAGCCAAATGGAGTTGTTCTCCCACAAGAACCACTCGGCTGATCCTTCTTCAATATGCCCTTCACCAACATGCAGTGTTTCCTTGATTGAATTAGCTCTCACACCAATATTTGCGTCTAGAGCCTTTGCATTGAGGGCTATCTGAAAACGGCTGTGGCGCTGAAGTTGCCTGTGAATGTGGAGTTGGTGGCATGTGAAACCCGCATGTGGAGCATTCGTTTGTATGGGATGCTCTACCAGGTTCATTCCTAGATAATGCACTCAAAGGGCACTAAGCATAGAGTGTGAAAACTGAGTTTCCTTGAGAGCTGCTTGGAAGCCTGATGGTGTGTGAAGTTAGTGAGCCAAATGGAGTTGTTCTCCCACAAGAACCACTCGGCTGATCCTTCTTCAATATGCCCTTCACCAACATGCAGTGTTTCCTTGATTGAATTAGCTCTCACACCAATATTTGCGTCTAGAGCCTTTGCATTGAGGGCTATCTGAAAACGGCTGTGGCGCTGAAGTTGCCTGTGAATGTGGAGTTGGTGGCATGTGAAACCCGCATGTGGAGCATTCGTTTGTGTGGGATGCTCTACCAGGTTCATTCCTAGATAATGCACTCAAAGGGCACTAAGCATAGAGTGTGAAAACTGAGTTTCCTTGAGAGCTGCTTGGAAGCCTGATGGTGTGTGAAGTTAGTGAGCCAAATGGAGTTGTTCTCCCACAAGAACCACTCGGCTGATCCTTCTTCAATATGCCCTTCACCAACATGCAGTGTTTCCTTGATTGAATTAGCTCTCACACCAATATTTGCGTCTAGAGCCTTTGCATTGAGGGCTATCTGAAAACGGCTGTGGCGCTGAAGTTGCCTGTGAATGTGGAGTTGGTGGCATGTGAAACCCGCATGTGGAGCATTCGTTTGTGTGGGATGCTCTACCAGGTTCATTTCAGTCCTAGCCATACAAAGGGCACTAAGCATAGAGTGTGAAAACTGAGTTTCCTTGAGAGCTGCTTGGAAGCCTGATGGTGTGTGAAGTTAGTGAGCCAAATGGAGTTGTTCTCCCACAAGAACCACTCGGCTGATCCTTCTTCAATATGCCCTTCAACAACATGCAGTGTTTCCTTGATTGAATTAGCTCTCACACCAATATTTGCGTCTAGAGCCTTTGCATTGAGGGCTATCTGAAAACGGCTGTGGCGCTGAAGTTGCCTGTGAATGTGGTGTTGGTGGCATGTGAAACCCGCATGTGGAGCATTCGTTTGTGTGGGATGCTGACCAAGCTTCATTTCAGTCCTAGGTACACAAAGGGCACTAAGCATAGAGTGTGAAAACTGAGTTTCCTTGAGAGATGCTTGGAAGCCTGATGGTGTGTGAAGTTAGTGAGCCAAATGGAGTTGTTCTTCCACAAGAACCACTCGGCTGATCCTTCTTCAATATGCCCTTCACCAACATGCAGTGTTTCCTTGATTGAATTAGCTCTCACACCAATATTTGCGTCTAGAGCCTTTGCATTGAGGGCTATCTGAAAACGGCTGTGGCGCTGAAGTTGCCTGTGAATGTGGAGTTGGTGGCATGTGAAACCCGCATGTGGAGCATTCGTTTGTGTGGGATGCTCTACCAGGTTCATTCCTAGATAATGCACTCAAAGGGCACTAAGCATAGAGTGTGAAAACTGAGTTTCCTTGAGAGCTGCTTGGAAGCCTGATGGTGTGTGAAGTTAGTGAGCCAAATGGAGTTGTTCTCCCACAAGAACCACTCGGCTGATCCTTCTTCAATATGCCCTTCACCAACATGCAGTGTTTCCTTGATTGAATTAGCTCTCACACCAATATTTGCGTCTAGAGCCTTTGCATTGAGGGCTATATGAAAACGGCTGTGGCGCTGAAGTTGCCTGTGAATGTGGAGTTGGTGGCATGTGAAACCTCATGTGGAGCATTCGTTTGTGTGGGATGCTCTACCAGGTTCATTTCAGTCCTAGCCATACAAAGGGCACTAAGCATAGAGTGTGAAAACTGAGTTTCCTTGAGAGCTGCTTGGAAGCCTGATGGTGTGTGAAGTTAGTGAGATAAATGGAGTTGTTCTCCCACAAGAACCACTCGGCTGATCCTTCTTCAATATGCCCTTCACCAACATGCAGTGTTTCCTTGATTGAATTAGCTCTCACACCAATATTTGCGTCTAGAGCCTTTGCATTGAGGGCTATTTGAAAACGGCTGTGGCGCTGAAGTTGCCTGTGAATGTGGTGTTGGTGGCATGTGAAACCCGCATGTGGAGCATTCGTTTGTGTGGGATGCTGACCAGCTTCATTTCAGTCCTAGGTACACAAAGGGCACTAAGCATAGAGTGTGAAAACTGAGTTTCCTTGAGAGCTGCTTGGAAGCCTGATGGTGTGTGAAGTTAGTGAGCCAAATGGAGTTGTTCTTCCAGAAGAACCACTCGGCTGATCCTTCTTCAATATGCCCTTCACCAACATGCAGTGTTTCCTTGATTGAATTAGCTCTCACACCAATGTTTGCGTCTAGAGCCTTTGCATTGAGGGCTATCTGAAAACGGCTGTGGCGCTGAAGTTGCCTGTGAATGTGGAGTTGGTGGCATGTGAAACCCGCATGTGGAGCATTCGTTTGTGTGGGATGCTCTACCAGGTTCATTCCTAGATAATGCACTCAAAGGGCACTAAGCATAGAGTGTGAAAACTGAGTTTCCTTGAGAGCTGCTTGGAAGCCTGATGGTGTGTGAAGTTAGTGAGCCAAATGGAGTTGTTCTCCCACAAGAACCACTCGGCTGATCCTTCTTCAATATGCCCTTCACCAACATGCAGTGTTTCCTTGATTGAATTAGCTCTCACACCAATATTTGCGTCTAGAGCCTTTGCATTGAGGGCTATCTGAAAACGGCTGTGGCGCTGAAGTTGCCTGTGAATGTGGAGTTGGTGGCATGTGAAACCCTCATGTGGAGCATTCGTTTGTGTGGGATGCTCTACCAGGTTCATTTCAGTCCTAGCCATACAAAGGGCACTAAGCATAGAGTGTGAAAACTGAGTTTCCTTGAGAGCTGCTTGGAAGCCTGATGGTGTGTGAAGTTAGTGAGCCAAATGGAGTTGTTCTCCCACAAGAACCACTCGGCTGATCCTTCTTCAATATGCCCTTCACCAACATGCAGTGTTTCCTTGATTGAATTAGCTCTCACACCAATATTTGCGTCTAGAGCCTTTGCATTGAGGGCTATCTGAAAACGGCTGTGGCGCTGAAGTTGCCTGTGAATGTGGAGTTGGTGGCATGTGAAACCCGCATGTGGAGCATTCGTTTGTGTGGGATGCTCTACCAGGTTCATTCCTAGATAATGCACTCAAAGGGCACTAAGCATAGAGTGTGAAAACTGAGTTTCCTTGAGAGCTGCTTGGAAGCCTGATGGTGTGTGAAGTTAGTGAGCCAAATGGAGTTGTTCTCCCACAAGAACCACTCGGCTGATCCTTCTTCAATACGCCCTTCACCAACATGCAGTGTTTCCTTGATTGAATTAGCTCTCACACCAATATTTGCGTCTAGAGCCTTTGCATTGAGGGCTATCTGAAAACGGCTGTGGCGCTGAAGTTGCCTGTGAATGTGGAGTTGGTGGCATGTGAAACCCGCATGTGGAGCATTCGTTTGTGTGGGATGCTCTACCAGGTTCATTCCTAGATAATGCACTCAAAGGGCACTAAGCATAGAGTGTGAAAACTGAGTTTCCTTGAGAGCTGCTTGGAAGCCTGATGGTGTGTGAAGTTAGTGAGCCAAATGGAGTTGTTCTCCCACAAGAACCACTCGGCTGATCCTTCTTCAATATGCCCTTCACCAACATGCAGTGTTTCCTTGATTGAATTAGCTCTCACACCAATATTTGCGTCTAGAGCCTTTGCATTGAGGGCTATTTGAAAACGGCTGTGGCGCTGAAGTTGCCTGTGAATGTGGAGTTGGTGGCATGTGAAACCCGCATGTGGAGCATTCGTTTGTGTGGGATGCTCTACCAGGTTCATTTCAGTCCTAGCCATACAAAGGGCACTAAGCATAGAGTGTGAAAACTGAGTTTCCTTGAGAGCTGCTTGGAAGCCTGATGGTGTGTGAAGTTAGTGAGCCAAATGGAGTTGTTCTCCCACAAGAACCACTCGGCTGATCCTTCTTCAATATGCCCTTCACCAACATGCAGTGTTTCCTTGATTGAATTAGCTCTCACACCAATATTTGCGTCTAGAGCCTTTGCATTGAGGGCTATCTGAAAACGGCTGTGGCGCTGAAGTTGCCTGTGAATGTGGTGTTGGTGGCATGTGAAACCCGCATGTGGAGCATTCGTTTGTGTGGGATGCTGACCAAGCTTCATTTCAGTCCTAGGTACACAAAGGGCACTAAGCATAGATTGTGAAAACTGAGTTTCCTTGAGAGCTGCTTGGAAGCCTGATAGTATGTGAAGTTAGTGAGCCAAATGGAGTTGTTCTTCCACAAGAACCACTCGGCTGATCCTTCTTCAATATGCCCTTCACCAACATGCAGTGTTTCCTTGATTGAATTAGCTCTCACACCAATATTTGCGTCTAGAGCCTTTGCATTGAGGGCTATCTGAAAACGGCTGTGGCGCTGAAGTTGCCTGTGAATGTGGAGTTGGTGGCATGTGAAACCCGCATGTGGAGCATTCGTTTGTGTGGGATGCTCTACCAGGTTCATTCCTAGATAATGCACTCAAAGGGCACTAAGCATAGAGTGTGAAAACTGAGTTTCCTTGAGAGCTGCTTGGAAGCCTGATGGTGTGTGAAGTTAGTGAGCCAAATGGAGTTGTTCTCCCACAAGAACCACTCGGCTGATCCTTCTTCAATATGCCCTTCACCAACATGCAGTGTTTCCTTGATTGAATTAGCTCTCACACCAATATTTGCGTCTAGAGCCTTTGCATTGAGGGCTATCTGAAAACGGCTGTGGCGCTGAAGTTGCCTGTGAATGTGGAGTTGGTGGCATGTGAAACCCGCATGTGGAGCATTCGTTTGTGTGGGATGCTCTACCAGGTTCATTCCTAGACAATGCACTCAAAGGGCACTAAGCATAGAGTGTGAAAACTGAGTTTCCTTGAGAGCTGCTTGGAAGCCTGATGGTGTGTGAAGTTAGTGAGCCAAATGGAGTTGTTCTCCCACAAGAACCACTCGGCTGATCCTTCTTCAATATGCCCTTCACCAACATGCAGTGTTTCCTTGATTGAATTAGCTCTCACACCAATATTTGCGTCTAGAGCCTTTGCATTGAGGGCTATCTGAAAATGGCTGTGGCGCTGAAGTTGCCTGTGAATGTCGAGTTGGTGGCATGTGAAACCCGCATGTGGAGCATTCGTTTGTGTGGGATGCTCTACCAGGTTCATTTCAGTCCTAGCCATACAAAGGGCACTAAGCATAGAGTGTGAAAACTGAGTTTCCTTGAGAGCTGCTTGGAAGCCTGATGGTGTGTGAAGTTAGTGAGCCAAATGGAGTTGTTTCCCACAAGAACCACTCGGCTGATCCTTCTTCAATATGCCCTTCACCAACATGCAGTGTTTCCTTGATTGAATTAGCTCTCACACCAATATTTGCGTCTAGAGCCTTTGCATTGAGGGCTATCTGAAAATGGCTGTGGCGCTGAAGTTGCCTGTGAATGTCGAGTTGGTGGCATGTGAAACCCGCATGTGGAGCATTCGTTTGTGTGGGATGCTCTACCAGGTTCATTTCAGTCCTAGCCATACAAATGGCACTAAGCATAGAGTGTGAAAACTGAGTTTCCTTGAGAGCTGCTTGCAAGCCTGATGGTGTGTGAAGTTAGTGAGCCAAATGGAGTTGTTCTCCCACAAGAACCACTCGGCTGATCCTTCTTCAATATGCCCTTCACCAACATGCAGTGTTTCCTTGATTGAATTAGCTCTCACTCCAATATTTGCGTCTAGAGCCTTTGCATTGAGGGCTATCTGAAAACAGCTGTGGCGCTGAAGTTGCCTGTGAATGTGGAGTTGGTGGCATGTGAAACCCGCATGTGGAGCATTCGTTTGTGTGGGATGCTCTACCAGGTTCATTTCAGTCCTAACCATACAAAGGGCACTAAGCATAGAGTGTGAAAACTGAGTTTCCTTGAGAGCTGCTTGGAAGCCTGATGGTGTGTGAAGTTAGTGAGCCAAATGGAGTTGTTCTCCCACAAGAACCACTCGGCTGATCCTTCTTCAATATGCCCTTCACCAACATGCAGTGTTTCCTTGATTGAATTAGCTCTCACACCAATATTTGCGTCTAGAGCCTTTGCATTGAGGGCTATCTGAAAATGGCTGTGGCGCTGAAGTTGCCTGTGAATGTGGAGTTGGTGGCATGTGAAACCCGCATGTGGAGCATTCGTTTGTGTGGGATGCTCTACCAGGTTCATTCCTAGATAATGCACTCAAAGGGCACTAAGCATAGAGTGTGAAAACTGAGTTTCCTTGAGAGCTGCTTGGAAGCCTGATGGTGTGTGAAGTTAGTGAGCCAAATGGAGTTGTTCTCCCACAAGAACCACTCGGCTGATCCTTCTTCAATATGCCCTTCACCAACATGCAGTGTTTCCTTGATTGAATTAGCTCTCACACCAATATTTGCGTCTAGAGCCTTTGCATTGAGGGCTATCTGAAAACGGCTGTGGCGCTGAAGTTGCCTGTGAATGTGGAGTTGGTGGCATGTGAAACCCGCATGTGGAGCATTCGTTTGTGTGGGATGCTCTACCAGGTTCATTCCTAGATAATGCACTCAAAGGGCACTAAGCATAGAGTGTGAAAACTGAGTTTCCTTGAGAGCTGCTTGGAAGCCTGATGGTGTGTGAAGTTAGTGAGCCAAATGGAGTTGTTCTCCCACAAGAACCACTCGGCTGATCCTTCTTCAATATGCCCTTCACCAACATGCAGTGTTTCCTTGATTGAATTAGCTCTCACACCAATATTTGCGTCTAGAGCCTTTGCATTGAGGGCTATCTGAAAACGGCTGTGGCGCTGAAGTTGCCTGTGAATGTGGAGTTGGTGGCATGTGAAACCCGCATGTGGAGCATTTCGTTTGTGTGGGATGCTCTACCAGGTTCATTCCTAGATAATGCACTCAAAGGGCACTAAGCATGGAGTGTGAAAACTGAGTTTCCTTGAGAGCTGCTTGGAAGCCTGATGGTGTGTGAAGTTAGTGAGCCAAATGGAGTTGTTCTCCCACAAGAACCACTCGGCTGATCCTTCTTCAATATGCCCTTCACCAACATGCAGTGTTTCCTTGATTGAATTAGCTCTCACACCAATATTTGCGTCTAGAGCCTTTGCATTGAGGGCTATCTGAAAACGGCTGTGGCGCTGAAGTTGCCTGTGAATGTGGAGTTGGTGGCATGTGAAACCCGCATGTGGAGCATTCATTTGTGTGGGATGCTCTACCAGGTTCATTTCAGTCCTAGCCATACAAAGGGCACTAAGCATAGAGTGTGAAAACTGAGTTTCCTTGAGAGCTGCTTGGAAGCCTGATGGTGTGTGAAGTTAGTGAGCCAAATGGAGTAGTTCTCCCACAAGAACCACTCGGCTGATCCTTCTTCAATATGCCCTTCACCAACATGCAGTGTTTCCTTGATTGAATTAGCTCTCACACCAATATTTGCGTCTAGAGCCTTTGCATTGAGGGCTATCTGAAAACGGCTGTGGCGCTGAAGTTGCCTGTGAATGTGGAGTTGGTGGCATGTGAAACCCGCATGTGGAGCATTCGTTTCTGTGGGATGCTCTACCAGGTTCATTCCTAGATAATGCACTCAAAGGGCACTAAGCATAGAGTGTGAAAACTGAGTTTCCTTGAGAGCTGCTTGGAAGCCTGATGGTGTGTGAAGTTAGTGAGCCAAATGGAGTTGTTCTCCCACAAGAACCACTCGGCTGATCCTTCTTCAATATGCCCTTCACCAACATGCAGTGTTTCCTTGATTGAATTAGCTCTCACACCAATATTTGCGTCTAGAGCCTTTGCATTGAGGGCTATCTGAAAACGGCTGTGGTGCTGAAGTTGCCTGTGAATGTGGAGTTGGTGGCATGTGAAACCCGCATGTGGAGCATTCGTTTGTGTGGGATGCTCTACCAGGTTCATTCCTAGATAATGCACTCAAAGGGCACTAAGCATAGAGTGTGAAAACTGAGTTTCCTTGAGAGCTGCTTGGAAGCCTGATGGTGTGTGAAGTTAGTGAGCCAAATGGAGTTGTTCTCCCACAAGAACCACTCGGCTGATCCTTCTTCAATATGCCCTTCACCAACATGCAGTGTTTCCTTGATTGAATTAGCTCTCACACCAATATTTGCGTCTAGAGCCTTTGCATTGAGGGCTATCTGAAAACGGCTGTGGCGCTGAAGTTGCCTGTGAATGTGGAGTTGGTGGCATGTGAAACCCGCATGTGGAGCATTCGTTTGTGTGGGATGCTCTACCAGGTTCATTCCTAGATAATGCACTCAAAGGGCACTAAGCATAGAGTGTGAAAACTGAGTTTCCTTGAGAGCTGCTTGGAAGCCTGATGGTGTGTGAAGTTAGTGAGCCAAATGGAGTTGTTCTCCCACAAGAACCACTCGGCTGATCCTTCTTCAATATGCCCTTCACCAACATGCAGTGTTTCCTTGATTGAATTAGCTCTCACACCAATATTTGCGTCTAGAGCCTTTGCATTGAGGGCTATCTGAAAACGGCTGTGGCGCTGAAGTTGCCTGTGAATGTGGAGTTGGTGGCATGTGAAACCCGCATGTGGAGCATTCGTTTGTGTGGGATGCTCTACCAGGTTCATTCCTAGATAATGCACTCAAAGGGCACTAAGCATAGAGTGTGAAAACTGAGTTTCCTTGAGAGCTGCTTGGAAGCCTGATGGTGTGTGAAGTTAGTGAGCCAAATGGAGTTGTTCTCCCACAAGAACCACTCGGCTGATCTTTCTGCAATATGCCCTTCAACAACATGCAGTGTTTCCTTGATTGAATTAGCTCTCACACCAATATTTGCGTCTAGAGCCTTTGCATTGAGGGCTATCTGAAAACGGCTGTGGCGCTGAAGTTGCCTGTGAATGTGGAGTTGGTGGCATGTGAAACCCGCATGTGGAGCATTCGTTTGTGTGGGATGCTCTACCAGATTCATTTCAGTCCTAGCCATACAAAGGGCACTAAGCATAGAGTGTGAAAACTGAGTTTCCTTGAGAGCTGCTTGGAAGCCTGATGGTGTGTGAAGTTAGTGAGCCAAATGGAGTTGTTCTCCCACAAGAACCACTCGGCTGATCCTTCTGCAATATGCCCTTCACCAACATGCAGTGTTTCCTTGATTGAATTAGCTCTCACACCAATATTTGCGTCTAGAGCCTTTGCATTGAGGGCTATCTGAAAACGGCTGTGACGCTGAAGTTGCCTGTGAATGTGGAGTTGGTGGCATGTGAAACCCGCATGTGGAGCATTCGTTTCTGTGGGATGCTCTACCAGGTTCATTTCAGTCCTAGCCATACAAAGGGCACTAAGCATAGAGTGTGAAAACTGAGTTTCCTTGAGAGCTGCTTGGAAGCCTGATGGTGTGTGAAGTTAGTGAGCCAAATGGAGTAGTTCTCCCACAAGAACCACTCGGCTGATCCTTCTTCAATATGCCCTTCACCAACATGCAGTGTTTCCTTGATTGAATTAGCTCTCACACCAATATTTGCGTCTAGAGCCTTTGCATTGAGGGCTATCTGAAAACGGCTGTGGCGCTGAAGTTGCCTGTGAATGTGGAGTTGGTGGCATGTGAAACCCGCATGTGGAGCATTCGTTTGTGTGGGATGCTCTACCAGGTTCATTCCTAGATAATGCACTCAAAGGGCACTAAGCATAGAGTGTGAAAACTGAGTTTCCTTGAGAGCTGCTTGGAAGCCTGATGGTGTGTGAAGTTAGTGAGCCAAATGGAGTTGTTCTTCCACAAGAACCACTCGGCTGATCCTTCTTCAATATGCCCTTCACCAACATGCAGTGTTTCCTTGATTGAATTAGCTCTCACACCAATATTTGCGTCTAGAGCCTTTGCATTGAGGGCTATCTGAAAACAGCTGTGGCGCTGAAATTGCCTGTGAATGTGGAGTTGGTGGCATGTGAAACCCGCATGTGGAGCATTCGTTTGTGTGGGATGCTCTACCAGGTTCATTTCAGTCCTAGCCATACAAAGGGCACTAAGCATAGAGTGTGAAAACTGAGTTTCCTTGAGAGCTGCTTGGAAGCCTGATGGTGTGTGAAGTTAGTGAGCCAAATGGAGTTGTTCTCCCACAAGAACCACTCGGCTGATCCTTCTTCAATATGCCCTTCACCAACATGCAGTGTTTCCTTGATTGAATTAGCTCTCACACCAATATTTGCGTCTAGAGCCTTTGCATTGAGGGCTATCTGAAAACGGCTGTGGCGCTGAAGTTGCCTGTGAATGTGGAGTTGGTGGCATGTGAAACCCGCATGTGGAGCATTCGTTTGTGTGGGATGCTCTACCAGGTTCATTCCTAGATAATGCACTCAAAGGGCACTAAGCATAGAGTGTGAAAACTGAGTTTCCTTGAGAGCTGCTTGGAAGCCTGATGGTGTGTGAAGTTAGTGAGCCAAATGGAGTTGTTCTCCCACAAGAACCACTCGGCTGATCCTTCTTCAATATGCCCTTCACCAACATGCAGTGTTTCCTTGATTGAATTAGCTCTCACACCAATATTTGCGTCTAGAGCCTTTGCATTGAGGGCTATCTGAAAACGGCTGTGGCGCTGAAGTTGCCTGTGAATGTGGAGTTGGTGGCATGTGAAACCCGCATGTGGAGCATTCGTTTGTGTGGGATGCTCTACCAGGTTCATTCCTAGATAATGCACTCAAAGGGCACTAAGCATAGAGTGTGAAAACTGAGTTTCCTTGAGAGCTGCTTGGAAGCCTGATGGTGTGTGAAGTTAGTGAGCCAAATGGAGTTGTTCTCCCACAAGAACCACTCGGCTGATCCTTCTTCAATATGCCCTTCACCAACATGCAGTGTTTCCTTGATTGAATTAGCTCTCACACCAATATTTGCGTCTAGAGCCTTTGCATTGAGGGCTATCTGAAAACGGCTGTGGCGCTGAAGTTGCCTGTGAATGTGGAGTTGGTGGCATGTGAAACCCGCATGTGGAGCATTCGTTTGTGTGGGATGCTCTACCAGGTTCATTCCTAGATAATGCACTCAAAGGGCACTAAGCATAGAGTGTGAAAACTGAGTTTCCTTGAGAGCTGCTTGGAAGCCTGATGGTGTGTGAAGTTAGTGAGCCAAATGGAGTTGTTCTCCCACAAGAACCACTCGGCTGATCCTTCTTCAATATGCCCTTCACCAACATGCAGTGTTTCCTTGATTGAATTAGCTCTCACACCAATATTTGCGTCTAGAGCCTTTGCATTGAGGGCTATCTGAAAACGGCTGTGGCGCTGAAGTTGCCTGTGAATGTGGAGTTGGTGGCATGTGAAACCCGCATGTGGAGCATTCGTTTGTGTGGGATGCTCTACCAGGTTCATTTCAGTCCTAGCCATACAAAGGGCACTAAGCATAGAGTGTGAAAACTGAGTTTCCTTGAGAGCTGCTTGGAAGCCTGATGGTGTGTGAAGTTAGTGAGCCAAATGGAGTTGTTCTCCCACAAGAACCACTCGGCTGATCCTTCTTCAATATGCCCTTCACCAACATGCAGTGTTTCCTTGATTGAATTAGCTCTCACACCAATATTTGCGTCTAGAGCCTTTGCATTGAGGGCTATCTGAAAACGGCTGTGGCGCTGAAGTTGCCTGTGAATGTGGAGTTGGTGGCATGTGAAACCCGCATGTGGAGCATTCGTTTGTGTGGGATGCTCTACCAGGTTCATTCCTAGATAATGCACTCAAAGGGCACTAAGCATGGAGTGTGAAAACTGAGTTTCCTTGAGAGCTGCTTGGAAGCCTGATGGTGTGTGAAGTTAGTGAGCCAAATGGAGTTGTTCTCCCACAAGAACCACTCGGCTGATCCTTCTTCAATATGCCCTTCACCAACATGCAGTGTTTCCTTGATTGAATTAGCTCTCACACCAATATTTGCGTCTAGAGCCTTTGCATTGAGGGCTATCTGAAAACGGCTGTGGCGCTGAAGTTGCCTGTGAATGTGGAGTTGGTGGCATGTGAAACCCGCATGTGGAGCATTCGTTTGTGTGGGATGCTCTACCAGGTTCATTCCTAGATAATGCACTCAAAGGGCACTAAGCATAGAGTGTGAAAACTGAGTTTCCTTGAGAGCTGCTTGGAAGCCTGATGGTGTGTGAAGTTAGTGAGCCAAATGGAGTTGTTCTCCCACAAGAACCACTCGGCTGATCCTTCTTCAATATGCCCTTCACCAACATGCAGTGTTTCCTTGATTGAATTAGCTCTCACACCAATATTTGCGTCTAGAGCCTTCGCATTGAGGGCTATCTGAAAACGGCTGTGGCGCTGAAGTTGCCTGTGAATGTGGAGTTGGTGGCATGTGAAACCCGCATGTGGAGCATTCGTTTGTGTGGGATGCTCTACCAGGTTCATTCCTAGATAATGCACTCAAAGGGCACTAAGCATGGAGTGTGAAAACTGAGTTTCCTTGAGAGCTGCTTGGAAGCCTGATGGTGTGTGAAGTTAGTGAGCCAAATGGAGTTGTTCTCCCACAAGAACCACTCGGCTGATCCTTCTTCAATATGCCCTTCACCAACATGCAGTGTTTCCTTGATTGAATTAGCTCTCACACCAATATTTGCGTCTAGAGCCTTTGCATTGAGGGCTATCTGAAAACGGCTGTGGCGCTGAAGTTGCCTGTGAATGTGGAGTTGGTGGCATGTGAAACCCGCATGTGGAGCATTCGTTTGTATGGGATGCTCTACCAGGTTCATTCCTAGATAATGCACTCAAAGGGCACTAAGCATGGAGTGTGAAAACTGAGTTTCCTTGAGAGCTGCTTGGAAGCCTGATGGTGTGTGAAGTTAGTGAGCCAAATGGAGTTGTTCTCCCACAAGAACCACTCGGCTGATCCTTCTTCAATATGCCCTTCACCAACATGCAGTGTTTCCTTGATTGAATTAGCTCTCACACCAATATTTGCGTCTAGAGCCTTCGCATTGAGGGCTATCTGAAAACGGCTGTGGCGCTGAAGTTGCCTGTGAATGTGGAGTTGGTGGCATGTGAAACCCGCATGTGGAGCATTCGTTTGTGTGGGATGCTCTACCAGGTTCATTCCTAGATAATGCACTCAAAGGGCACTAAGCATGGAGTGTGAAAACTGAGTTTCCTTGAGAGCTGCTTGGAAGCCTGATGGTGTGTGAAGTTAGTGAGCCAAATGGAGTTGTTCTCCCACAAGAACCACTCGGCTGATCCTTCTTCAATATGCCCTTCACCAACATGCAGTGTTTCCTTGATTGAATTAGCTCTCACACCAATATTTGCGTCTAGAGCCTTTGCATTGAGGGCTATCTGAAAACGGCTGTGGCGCTGAAGTTGCCTGTGAATGTGGAGTTGGTGGCATGTGAAACCCGCATGTGGAGCATTCGTTTGTGTGGGATGCTCTACCAGGTTCATTTCAGTCCTAGCCATACAAAGGGCACTAAGCATAGAGTGTGAAAACTGAGTTTCCTTGAGAGCTGCTTGGAAGCCTGATGGTGTGTGAAGTTAGTGAGCCAAATGGAGTAGTTCTCCCACAAGAACCACTCGGCTGATCCTTCTTCAATATGCCCTTCACCAACATGCAGTGTTTCCTTGATTGAATTAGCTCTCACACCAATATTTGCGTCTAGAGCCTTTGCATTGAGGGTATCTGAAAACGGCTGTGGCGCTGAAGTTGCCTGTGAATGTGGAGTTGGTGGCATGTGAAACCCGCATGTGGAGCATTCGTTTGTGTGGGATGCTCTACCAGGTTCATTCCTAGATAATGCACTCAAAGGGCACTAAGCATGGAGTGTGAAAACTGAGTTTCCTTGAGAGCTGCTTGGAAGCCTGATGGTGTGTGAAGTTAGTGAGCCAAATGGAGTTGTTCTCCCACAAGAACCACTCGGCTGATCCTTCTTCAATATGCCCTTCACCAACATGCAGTGTTTCCTTGATTGAATTAGCTCTCACACCAATATTTGCGTCTAGAGCCTTTGCATTGAGGGCTATCTGAAAACGGCTGTGGCGCTGAAGTTGCCTGTGAATGTGGAGTTGGTGGCATGTGAAACCCGCATGTGGAGCATTCGTTTGTGTGGGATGCTCTACCAGGTTCATTCCTAGATAATGCACTCAAAGGGCACTAATCATGGAGTGTGAAAACTGAGTTTCCTTGAGAGCTGCTTGGAAGCCTGATGGTGTGTGAAGTTAGTGAGCCAAATGGAGTTGTTCTCCCACAAGAACCACTCGGCTGATCCTTCTTCAATATGCCCTTCACCAACATGCAGTGTTTCCTTGATTAAATTAGCTCTCACACCAATATTTGCGTCTAGAGCCTTCGCATTGAGGGCTATCTGAAAACGGCTGTGGCGCTGAAGTTGCCTGTGAATGTGGAGTTGGTGGCATGTGAAACCCGCATGTGGAGCATTCGTTTGTGTGGGATGCTCTACCAGGTTCATTCCTAGATAATGCACTCAAAGGGCACTAAGCATGGAGTGTGAAAACTGAGTTTCCTTGAGAGCTGCTTGGAAGCCTGATGGTGTGTGAAGTTAGTGAGCCAAATGGAGTTGTTCTCCCACAAGAACCACTCGGCTGATCCTTCTTCAATATGCCCTTCACCAACATGCAGTGTTTCCTTGATTGAATTAGCTCTCACACCAATATTTGCGTCTAGAGCCTTTGCATTGAGGGCTATCTGAAAACGGCTGTGGCGCTGAAGTTGCCTGTGAATGTGGAGTTGGTGGCATGTGAAACCCGCATGTGGAGCATTCGTTTGTGTGGGATGCTCTACCAGGTTCATTTCAGTCCTAGCCATACAAAGGGCACTAAGCATAGAGTGTGAAAACTGAGTTTCCTTGAGAGCTGCTTGGAAGCCTGATGGTGTGTGAAGTTAGTGAGCCAAATGGAGTAGTTCTCCCACAAGAACCACTCGGCTGATCCTTCTTCAATATGCCCTTCACCAACATGCAGTGTTTCCTTGATTGAATTAGCTCTCACACCAATATTTGCGTCTAGAGCCTTTGCATTGAGGGTATCTGAAAACGGCTGTGGCGCTGAAGTTGCCTGTGAATGTGGAGTTGGTGGCATGTGAAACCCGCATGTGGAGCATTCGTTTGTGTGGGATGCTCTACCAGGTTCATTCCTAGATAATGCACTCAAAGGGCACTAAGCATGGAGTGTGAAAACTGAGTTTCCTTGAGAGCTGCTTGGAAGCCTGATGGTGTGTGAAGTTAGTGAGCCAAATGGAGTTGTTCTCCCACAAGAACCACTCGGCTGATCCTTCTTCAATATGCCCTTCACCAACATGCAGTGTTTCCTTGATTGAATTAGCTCTCACACCAATATTTGCGTCTAGAGCCTTCGCATTGAGGGCTATCTGAAAACGGCTGTGGCGCTGAAGTTGCCTGTGAATGTGGAGTTGGTGGCATGTGAAACCCGCATGTGGAGCATTCGTTTGTGTGGGATGCTCTACCAGGTTCATTCCTAGATAATGCACTCAAAGGGCACTAAGCATGGAGTGTGAAAACTGAGTTTCCTTGAGAGCTGCTTGGAAGCCTGATGGTGTGTGAAGTTAGTGAGCCAAATGGAGTTGTTCTCCCACAAGAACCACTCGGCTGATCCTTCTTCAATATGCCCTTCACCAACATGCAGTGTTTCCTTGATTGAATTAGCTCTCACACCAATATTTGCGTCTAGAGCCTTTGCATTGAGGGCTATCTGAAAACGGCTGTGGCGCTGAAGTTGCCTGTGAATGTGGAGTTGGTGGCATGTGAAACCCGCATGTGGAGCATTCGTTTGTGTGGGATGCTCTACCAGGTTCATTTCAGTGCTAGCCATACAAAGGGCACTAAGCATAGAGTGTGAAAACTGAGTTTCCTTGAGAGCTGCTTGGAAGCCTGATGGTGTGTGAAGTTAGTGAGCCAAATGGAGTTGTTCTCCCACAAGAACCACTCGGCTGATCCTTCTTCAATATGCCCTTCACCAACATGCAGTGTTTCCTTGATTGAATTAGCTCTCACACCAATATTTGCGTCTAGAGCCTTTGCATTGAGGGCTATCTGAAAACGGCTGTGGCGCTGAAGTTGCCTGTGAATGTGGAGTTGGTGGCATGTGAAACCCGCATGTGGAGCATTCGTTTGTGTGGGATGCTCTACCAGGTTCATTCCTAGATAATGCACTCAAAGGGCACTAAGCATAGAGTGTGAAAACTGAGTTTCCTTGAGAGCTGCTTGGAAGCCTGATGGTGTGTGAAGTTAGTGAGCCAAATGGAGTTGTTCTCCCACAAGAACCACTCGGCTGATCCTTCTTCAATATGCCCTTCACCAACATGCAGTGTTTCCTTGATTGAATTAGCTCTCACACCAATATTTGCGTCTAGAGCCTTTGCATTGAGGGCTATCTGAAAACGGCTGTGGCGCTGAAGTTGCCTGTGAATGTGGAGTTGGTGGCATGTGAAACCCGCATGTGGAGCATTCGTTTGTGTGGGATGCTCTACCAGGTTCATTCCTAGATAATGCACTCAAAGGGCACTAAGCATAGAGTGTGAAAACTGAGTTTCCTTGAGAGCTGCTTGGAAGCCTGATGGTGTGTGAAGTTAGTGAGCCAAATGGAGTTGTTCTCCCACAAGAACCACTCGGCTGATCCTTCTTCAATATGCCCTTCACCAACATGCAGTGTTTCCTTGATTGAATTAGCTCTCACACCAATATTTGCGTCTAGAGCCTTTGCATTGAGGGCTATCTGAAAACGGCTGTGGCGCTGAAGTTGCCTGTGAATGTGGAGTTGGTGGCATGTGAAACCCGCATGTGGAGCATTCGTTTGTGTGGGATGCTCTACCAGGTTCATTCCTAGATAATGCACTCAAAGGGCACTAAGCATAGAGTTTGAAAACTGAGTTTCCTTGAGAGCTGCTTGGAAGCCTGATGGTGTGTGAAGTTAGTGAGCCAAATGGAGTTGTTCTCCCACAAGAACCACTCGGCTGATCCTTCTTCAATATGCCCTTCACCAACATGCAGTGTTTCCTTGATTGAATTAGCTCTCACACCAATATTTGCGTCTAGAGCCTTTGCATTGAGGGCTATCTGAAAACGGCTGTGGCGCTGAAGTTGCCTGTGAATGTGGAGTTGGTGGCATGTGAAACCCGCATGTGGAGCATTCGTTTGTGTGGGATGCTCTACCAGGTTCATTCCTAGATAATGCACTCAAAGGGCACTAAGCATAGAGTGTGAAAACTGAGTTTCCTTGAGAGCTGCTTGGAAGCCTGATGGTGTGTGAAGTTAGTGAGCCAAATGGAGTTGTTCTCCCACAAGAACCACTCGGCTGATCCTTCTTCAATATGCCCTTCACCAACATGCAGTGTTTCCTTGATTGAATTAGCTCTCACACCAATATTTGCGTCTAGAGCCTTTGCATTGAGGGCTATCTGAAAACGGCTGTGGCGCTGAAGTTGCCTGTGAATGTGGAGTTGGTGGCATGTGAAACCCGCATGTGGAGCATTCGTTTGTGTGGGATGCTCTACCAGGTTCATTCCTAGATAATGCACTCAAAGGGCACTAAGCATAGAGTGTGAAAACTGAGTTTCCTTGAGAGCTGCTTGGAAGCCTGATGGTGTGTGAAGTTAGTGAGCCAAATGGAGTTGTTCTCCCACAAGAACCACTCGGCTGATCCTTCTTCAATATGCCCTTCACCAACATGCAGTGTTTCCTTGATTGAATTAGCTCTCACACCAATATTTGCGTCTAGAGCCTTTGCATTGAGGGTATCTGAAAACGGCTGTGGCGCTGAAGTTGCCTGTGAATGTGGAGTTGGTGGCATGTGAAACCCGCATGTGGAGCATTCGTTTGTGTGGGATGCTCTACCAGGTTCATTCCTAGATAATGCACTCAAAGGGCACTAAGCATAGAGTGTGAAAACTGAGTTTCCTTGAGAGCTGCTTGGAAGCCTGATGGTGTGTGAAGTTAGTGAGCCAAATGGAGTTGTTCTCCCACAAGAACCACTCGGCTGATCTTTCTGCAATATGCCCTTCACCAACATGCAGTGTTTCCTTGATTGAATTAGCTCTCACACCAATATTTGTGTCTAGAGCCTTTGCATTGAGGGCTATCTGAAAACGGCTGTGGCGCTGAAGTTGCCTGTGAATGTGGAGTTGGTGGCATGTGAAACCCGCATGTGGAGCATTCGTTTGTGTGGGATGCTCTACCAGGTTCATTTCAGTCCTAGCCATACAAAGGGCACTAAGCATAGAGTGTGAAAACTGAGTTTCCTTGAGAGCTGCTTGGAAGCCTGATGGTGTGTGAAGTTAGTGAGCCAAATGGAGTTGTTCTCCCACAAGAACCACTCGGCTGATCCTTCTTCAATATGCCCTTCAACAACATGCAGTGTTTCCTTGATTGAATTAGCTCTCACACCAATATTTGTGTCTAGAGCCTTTGCATTGAGGGCTATCTGAAAACGGCTGTGGCGCTGAAGTTGCCTGTGAATGTGGAGTTGGTGGCATGTGAAACCCGCATGTGGAGCATTCGTTTGTGTGGGATGCTCTACCAGGTTCATTCCTAGATAATGCACTCAAAGGGCACTAAGCATAGAGTGTGAAAACTGAGTTTCCTTGAGAGCTGCTTGGAAGCCTGATGGTGTGTGAAGTTAGTGAGCCAAATGGAGTTGTTCTCCCACAAGAACCACTCGGCTGATCCTTCTTCAATATGCCCTTCACCAACATGCAGTGTTTCCTTGATTGAATTAGCTCTCACACCAATATTTGCGTCTAGAGCCTTTGCATTGAGGGTATCTGAAAACGGCTGTGGCGCTGAAGTTGCCTGTGAATGTGGAGTTGGTGGCATGTGAAACCCGCATGTGGAGCATTCGTTTGTGTGGGATGCTCTACCAGGTTCATTCCTAGATAATGCACTCAAAGGGCACTAAGCATAGAGTGTGAAAACTGAGTTTCCTTGAGAGCTGCTTGGAAGCCTGATGGTGTGTGAAGTTAGTGAGCCAAATGGAGTTGTTCTCCCACAAGAACCACTCGGCTGATCCTTCTTCAATATGCCCTTCACCAACATGCAGTGTTTCCTTGATTGAATTAGCTCTCACACCAATATTTGCGTCTAGAGCCTTTGCATTGAGGGTATCTGAAAACGGCTGTGGCGCTGAAGTTGCCTGTGAATGTGGAGTTGGTGGCATGTGAAACCCGCATGTGGAGCATTCGTTTGTGTGGGATGCTCTACCAGGTTCATTCCTAGATAATGCACTCAAAGGGCACTAAGCATAGAGTGTGAAAACTGAGTTTCCTTGAGAGCTGCTTGGAAGCCTGATGGTGTGTGAAGTTAGTGAGCCAAATGGAGTTGTTCTCCCACAAGAACCACTCGGCTGATCCTTCTTCAATATGCCCTTCACCAACATGCAGTGTTTCCTTGATTGAATTAGCTCTCACACCAATATTTGCGTCTAGAGCCTTTGCATTGAGGGTATCTGAAAACGGCTGTGGCGCTGAAGTTGCCTGTGAATGTGGAGTTGGTGGCATGTGAAACCCGCATGTGGAGCATTCGTTTGTGTGGGATGCTCTACCAGGTTCATTCCTAGATAATGCACTCAAAGGGCACTAAGCATAGAGTGTGAAAACTGAGTTTCCTTGAGAGCTGCTTGGAAGCCTGATGGTGTGTGAAGTTAGTGAGCCAAATGGAGTTGTTCTCCCACAAGAACCACTCGGCTGATCCTTCTTCAATATGCCCTTCACCAACATGCAGTGTTTCCTTGATTGAATTAGCTCTCACACCAATATTTGTGTCTAGAGCCTTTGCATTGAGGGCTATCTGAAAACGGCTGTGGCGCTGAAGTTGCCTGTGAATGTGGAGTTGGTGGCATGTGAAACCCGCATGTGGAGCATTCGTTTGTGTGGGATGCTCTACCAGGTTCATTTCAGTCCTAGCCATACAAAGGGCACTAAGCATAGAGTGTGAAAACTGAGTTTCCTTGAGAGCTGCTTGGAAGCCTGATGGTGTGTGAAGTTAGTGAGCCAAATGGAGTTGTTCTCCCACAAGAACCACTCGGCTGATCCTTCTTCAATATGCCCTTCACCAACATGCAGTGTTTCCTTGATTGAATTAGCTCTCACACCAATATTTGCGTCTAGAGCCTTTGCATTGAGGGCTATCTGAAAACGGCTGTGGCGCTGAATTTGCCTGTGAATGTGGAGTTGGTGGCATGTGAAACCCGCATGTGGAGCATTCGTTTGTGTGGGATGCTCTACCAGGTTCATTCCTAGATAATGCACTCAAAGGGCACTAAGCATAGAGTGTGAAAACTGAGTTTCCTTGAGAGCTGCTTGGAAGCCTGATGGTGTGTGAAGTTAGTGAGCCAAATGGAGTTGTTCTCCCACAAGAACCACTCGGCTGATCCTTCTTCAATATGCCCTTCACCAACATGCAGTGTTTCCTTGATTGAATTAGCTCTCACACCAATATTTGTGTCTAGAGCCTTTGCATTGAGGGCTATCTGAAAACGGCTGTGGCGCTGAAGTTGCCTGTGAATGTGGAGTTGGTGGCATGTGAAACCCGCATGTGGAGCATTCGTTTGTGTGGGATGCTCTACCAGATTCATTCCTAGATGATACACTCAAAGGGCACTAAGCATAGAGTGTGAAAACTGAGTTTCCTTGAGAGCTGCTTGGAAGCCTGATGGTGTGTGAAGTTAGTGAGCCAAATGGAGTTGTTCTCCCACAAGAACCACTCGGCTGATCCTTCTTCAATATGCCCTTCACCAACATGCAGTGTTTCCTTGATTGAATTAGCTCTCACACCAATATTTGCGTCTAGAGCCTTTGCATTGAGGGCTATCTGAAAACGGCTGTGGCGCTGAAGTTGCCTGTGAATGTGGAGTTGGTGGCATGTGAAACCCGCATGTGGAGCATTCGTTTGTGTGGGATGCTCTACCAGGTTCATTCCTAGATAATGCACTCAAAGGGCACTAAGCATAGAGTGTGAAAACTGAGTTTCCTTGAGAGCTGCTTGGAAGCCTGATGGTGTGTGAAGTTAGTGAGCCAAATGGAGTTGTTCTCCCACAAGAACCACTCGGCTGATCCTTCTTCAATATGCCCTTCACCAACATGCAGTGTTTCCTTGATTGAATTAGCTCTCACACCAATATTTGTGTCTAGAGCCTTTGCATTGAGGGCTATCTGAAAACGGCTGTGGCGCTGAAGTTGCCTGTGAATGTGGAGTTGGTGGCATGTGAAACCCGCATGTGGAGCATTCGTTTGTGTGGGATGCTCTACCAGGTTCATTTCTGTCCTAGCCATACAAAGGGCACTAAGCATAGAGTGTGAAAACTGAGTTTCCTTGAGAGCTGCTTGGAAGCCTGATGGTGTGTGAAGTTAGTGAGCCAAATGGAGTTGTTCTCCCACAAGAACCACTCGGCTGATCCTTCTTCAATATGCCCTTCACCAACATGCAGTGTTTCCTTGATTGAATTAGCTCTCACACCAATATTTGCGTCTAGAGCCTTTGCATTGAGGGCTATCTGAAAACGGCTGTGGCGCTGAAGTTGCCTGTGAATGTGGAGTTGGTGGCATGTGAAACCCGCATGTGGAGCATTCGTTTGTGTGGGATGCTCTACCAGGTTCATTCCTAGATAATGCACTCAAAGGGCACTAAGCATAGAGTGTGAAAACTGAGTTTCCTTGAGAGCTGCTTGGAAGCCTGATGGTGTGTGAAGTTAGTGAGCCAAATGGAGTTGTTCTCCCACAAGAACCACTCGGCTGATCCTTCTTCAATATGCCCTTCACCAACATGCAGTGTTTCCTTGATTGAATTAGCTCTCACACCAATATTTGCGTCTAGAGCCTTTGCATTGAGGGCTATCTGAAAACGGCTGTGGCGCTGAAGTTGCCTGTGAATGTGGAGTTGGTGGCATGTGAAACCCGCATGTGGAGCATTCGTTTGTGTGGGATGCTCTACCAGGTTCATTCCTAGATAATGCACTCAAAGGGCACTAAGCATAGAGTGTGAAAACTGAGTTTCCTTGAGAGCTGCTTGGAAGCCTGATGGTGTGTGAAGTTAGTGAGCCAAATGGAGTTGTTCTCCCACAAGAACCACTCGGCTGATCCTTCTTCAATATGCCCTTCACCAACATGCAGTGTTTCCTTGATTGAATTAGCTCTCACACCAATATTTGTGTCTAGAGCCTTTGCATTGAGGGCTATCTGAAAACGGCTGTGGCGCTGAAGTTGCCTGTGAATGTGGAGTTGGTGGCATGTGAAACCCGCATGTGGAGCATTCGTTTGTGTGGGATGCTCTACCAGGTTCATTCCTAGATAATGCACTCAAAGGGCACTAAGCATAGAGTGTGAAAACTGAGTTTCCTTGAGAGCTGCTTGGAAGCCTGATGGTGTGTGAAGTTAGTGAGCCAAATGGAGTTGTTCTCCCACAAGAACCACTCGGCTGATCCTTCTTCAATATGCCCTTCACCAACATGCAGTGTTTCCTTGATTGAATTAGCTCTCACACCAATATTTGTGTCTAGAGCCTTTGCATTGAGGGCTATCTGAAAACGGCTGTGGCGCTGAAGTTGCCTGTGAATGTGGAGTTGGTGGCATGTGAAACCCGCATGTGGAGCATTCGTTTGTGTGGGATGCTCTACCAGGATCATTCCTAGATAATGCACTCAAAGGGCACTAAGCATAGAGTGTGAAAACTGAGTTTCCTTGAGAGCTGCTTGGAAGCCTGATGGTGTGTGAAGTTAGTGAGCCAAATGGAGTTGTTCTCCCACAAGAACCACTCGGCTGATCCTTCTTCAATATGCCCTTCACCAACATGCAGTGTTTCCTTGATTGAATTAGCTCTCACACCAATATTTGTGTCTAGAGCCTTTGCATTGAGGGCTATCTGAAAACGGCTGTGGCGCTGAAGTTGCCTGTGAATGTGGAGTTGGTGGCATGTGAAACCCGCATGTGGAGCATTCGTTTGTGTGGGATGCTCTACCAGGTTCATTCCTAGATAATGCACTCAAAGGGCACTAAGCATAGAGTGTGAAAACTGAGTTTCCTTGAGAGCTGCTTGGAAGCCTGATGGTGTGTGAAGTTAGTGAGCCAAATGGAGTTGTTCTCCCACAAGAACCACTCGGCTGATCCTTCTTCAATATGCCCTTCACCAACATGCAGTGTTTCCTTGATTGAATTAGCTCTCACACCAATATTTGCGTCTAGAGCCTTTGCATTGAGGGCTATGTGAAAACGGCTGTGGCGCTGAAGTTGCCTGTGAATGTGGAGTTGGTGGCATGTGAAACCCGCATGTGGAGCATTCGTTTGTGTGGGATGCTCTACCAGGTTCATTTCAGTCCTAGCCATACAAAGGGCACTAAGCATAGAGTGTGAAAACTGAGTTTCCTTGAGAGCTGCTTGGAAGCCTGATGGTGTGTGAAGTTAGTGAGCCAAATGGAGTTGTTCTCCCACAAGAACCACTCGGCTGATCCTTCTTCAATATGCCCTTCACCAACATGCAGTGTTTCCTTGATTGAATTAGCTCTCACACCAATATTTGCGTCTAGAGCCTTTGCATTGCGGGCTATCTGAAAACGGCTGTGGCGCTGAAGTTGCCTGTGAATGTGGAGTTGGTGGCATGTGAAACCCGCATGTGGAGCATTCGTTTGTGTGGGATGCTCTACCAGGTTCATTCCTAGATAATGCACTCAAAGGGCACTAAGCATAGAGTGTGAAAACTGAGTTTCCTTGAGAGCTGCTTGGAAGCCTGATGGTGTGTGAAGTTAGTGAGCCAAATGGAGTTGTTCTCCCACAAGAACCACTCGGCTGATCCTTCTTCAATATGCCCTTCACCAACATGCAGTGTTTCCTTGATTGAATTAGCTCTCACACCAATATTTGTGTCTAGAGCCTTTGCATTGAGGGCTATCTGAAAACGGCTGTGGCGCTGAAGTTGCCTGTGAATGTGGAGTTGGTGGCATGTGAAACCCGCATGTGGAGCATTCGTTTGTGTGGGATGCTCTACCAGGTTCATTCCTAGATAATGCACTCAAAGGGCACTAAGCATAGAGTGTGAAAACTGAGTTTCCTTGAGAGCTGCTTGGAAGCCTGATGGTGTGTGAAGTTAGTGAGCCAAATGGAGTTGTTCTCCCACAAGAACCACTCGGCTGATCCTTCTTCAATATGCCCTTCACCAACATGCAGTGTTTCCTTGATTGAATTAGCTCTCACACCAATATTTGCGTCTAGAGCCTTTGCATTGAGGGTATCTGAAAACGGCTGTGGCGCTGAAGTTGCCTGTGAATGTGGAGTTGGTGGCATGTGAAACCCGCATGTGGAGCATTCGTTTGTGTGGGATGCTCTACCAGGTTCATTCCTAGATAATGCACTCAAAGGGCACTAAGCATAGAGTGTGAAAACTGAGTTTCCTTGAGAGCTGCTTGGAAGCCTGATGGTGTGTGAAGTTAGTGAGCCAAATGGAGTTGTTCTCCCACAAGAACCACTCGGCTGATCCTTCTTCAATATGCCCTTCACCAACATGCAGTGTTTCCTTGATTGAATTAGCTCTCACACCAATATTTGTGTCTAGAGCCTTTGCATTGAGGGCTATCTGAAAACGGCTGTGGCGCTGAAGTTGCCTGTGAATGTGGAGTTGGTGGCATGTGAAACCCGCATGTGGAGCATTCGTTTGTGTGGGATGCTCTACCAGGTTCATTCCTAGATAATGCACTCAAAGGGCACTAAGCATAGAGTGTGAAAACTGAGTTTCCTTGAGAGCTGCTTGGAAGCCTGATGGTGTGTGAAGTTAGTGAGCCAAATGGAGTTGTTCTCCCACAAGAACCACTCGGCTGATCCTTCTTCAATATGCCCTTCAACAACATGCAGTGTTTCCTTGATTGAATTAGCTCTCACACCAATATTTGCGTCTAGAGCCTTTGCATTGAGGGCTATCTGAAAACGGCTGTGGCGCTGAAGTTGCCTGTGAATGTGGAGTTGCTGGCATGTGAAACCCGCATGTGGAGCATTCGTTTGTGTGGGATGCTCTACCAGGTTCATTCCTAGATAATGCACTCAAAGGGCACTAAGCATAGAGTGTGAAAACTGAGTTTCCTTGAGAGCTGCTTGGAAGCCTGATGGTGTGTGAAGTTAGTGAGCCAAATGGAGTTGTTCTCCCACAAGAACCACTCGGCTGATCCTTCTTCAATATGCCCTTCAACAACATGCAGTGTTTCCTTGATTGAATTAGCTCTCACAAAAATATTTGCGTCTAGAGCCTTTGCATTGAGGGCTATCTGAAAACGGCTGTGGCGCTGAAGTTGCCTGTGAATGTGGAGTTGGTGGCATGTGAAACCCGCATGTGGAGCATTCGTTTGTGTGGGATGCTCTACCAGGTTCATTTCAGTCCTAGCCATACAAAGGGCACTAAGCATAGAGTGTGAAAACTGAGTTTCCTTGAGAGCTGCTTGGAAGCCTGATGGTGTGTGAAGTTAGTGAGCCAAATGGAGTTGTTCTCCCACAAGAACCACTCGGCTGATCCTTCTTCAATATGCCCTTCACCAACATGCAGTGTTTCCTTGATTGAATTAGCTCTCACACCAATATTTGCGTCTAGAGCCTTTGCATTGAGGGCTATCTGAAAACGGCTGTGGCGCTGAAGTTGCCTGTGAATGTGGAGTTGGTGGCATGTGAAACCCGCATGTGGAGCATTCGTTTGTGTGGGATGCTCTACCAGGTTCATTCCTAGATAATGCACTCAAAGGGCACTAAGCATAGAGTGTGAAAACTGAGTTTCCTTGAGAGCTGCTTGGAAGCCTGATGGTGTGTGAAGTTAGTGAGCCAAATGGAGTTGTTCTCCCACAAGAACCACTCGGCTGATCCTTCTTCAATATGCCCTTCACCAACATGCAGTGTTTCCTTGATTGAATTAGCTCTCACACCAATATTTGCGTCTAGAGCCTTTGCATTGAGGGCTATCTGAAAACGGCTGTGGCGCTGAAGTTGCCTGTGAATGTGGAGTTGGTGGCATGTGAAACCCGCATGTGGAGCATTCGTTTGTGTGGGATGCTCTACCAGGTTCATTCCTAGATAATGCACTCAAAGGGCACTAAGCATAGAGTGTGAAAACTGAGTTTCCTTGAGAGCTGCTTGGAAGCCTGATGGTGTGTGAAGTTAGTGAGCCAAATGGAGTTGTTCTCCCACAAGAACCACTCGGCTGATCCTTCTTCAATATGCCCTTCACCAACATGCAGTGTTTCCTTGATTGAATTAGCTCTCACACCAATATTTGCGTCTAGAGCCTTTGCATTGAGGGCTATCTGAAAACGGCTGTGGCGCTGAAGTTGCCTGTGAATGTGGAGTTGGTGGCATGTGAAACCCGCATGTGGAGCATTCGTTTGTGTGGGATGCTCTACCAGGTTCATTCCTAGATAATGCACTCAAAGGGCACTAAGCATAGAGTGTGAAAACTGAGTTTCCTTGAGAGCTGCTTGGAAGCCTGATGGTGTGTGAAGTTAGTGAGCCAAATGGAGTTGTTCTCCCACAAGAACCACTCGGCTGATCCTTCTTCAATATGCCCTTCACCAACATGCAGTGTTTCCTTGATTGAATTAGCTCTCACACCAATATTTGCGTCTAGAGCCTTTGCATTGAGGGCTATCTGAAAACGGCTGTGGCGCTGAAGTTGCCTGTGAATGTGGAGTTGGTGGCATGTGAAACCCGCATGTGGAGCATCGTTTGTGTGGGATGCTCTACCAGGTTCATTCCTAGATAATGCACTCAAAGGGCACTAAGCATAGAGTGTGAAAACTGAGTTTCCTTGAGAGCTGCTTGGAAGCCTGATGGTGTGTGAAGTTAGTGAGCCAAATGGAGTTGTTCTCCCACAAGAACCACTCGGCTGATCCTTCTTCAATATGCCCTTCACCAACATGCAGTGTTTCCTTGATTGAATTAGCTCTCACACCAATATTTGCGTCTAGAGCCTTTGCATTGAGGGTATCTGAAAACGGCTGTGGCGCTGAAGTTGCCTGTGAATGTGGAGTTGGTGGCATGTGAAACCCGCATGTGGAGCATTCGTTTGTGTGGGATGCTCTACCAGGTTCATTCCTAGATAATGCACTCAAAGGGCACTAAGCATAGAGTGTGAAAACTGAGTTTCCTTGAGAGCTGCTTGGAAGCCTGATGGTGTGTGAAGTTAGTGAGCCAAATGGAGTTGTTCTCCCACAAGAACCACTCGGCTGATCCTTCTTCAATATGCCCTTCACCAACATGCAGTGTTTCCTTGATTGAATTAGCTCTCACACCAATATTTGTGTCTAGAGCCTTTGCATTGAGGGCTATCTGAAAACGGCTGTGGCGCTGAAGTTGCCTGTGAATGTGGAGTTGGTGGCATGTGAAACCCGCATGTGGAGCATTCGTTTGTGTGGGATGCTCTACCAGGTTCATTTCAGTCCTAGCCATACAAAGGGCACTAAGCATAGAGTGTGAAAACTGAGTTTCCTTGAGAGCTGCTTGGAAGCCTGATGGTGTGTGAAGTTAGTGAGCCAAATGGAGTTGTTCTCCCACAAGAACCACTCGGCTGATCCTTCTTCAATATGCCCTTCACCAACATGCAGTGTTTCCTTGATTGAATTAGCTCTCACACCAATATTTGTGTCTAGAGCCTTTGCATTGAGGGCTATCTGAAAACGGCTGTGGCGCTGAATTTGCCTGTGAATGTGGAGTTGGTGGCATGTGAAACCCGCATGTGGAGCATTCGTTTGTGTGGGATGCTCTACCAGGTTCATTCCTAGATAATGCACTCAAAGGGCACTAAGCATAGAGTGTGAAAACTGAGTTTCCTTGAGAGCTGCTTGGAAGCCTGATGGTGTGTGAAGTTAGTGAGCCAAATGGAGTTGTTCTCCCACAAGAACCACTCGGCTGATCCTTCTTCAATATGCCCTTCACCAACATGCAGTGTTTCCTTGATTGAATTAGCTCTCACACCAATATTTGCGTCTAGAGCCTTTGCATTGAGGGCTATCTGAAAACGGCTGTGGCGCTGAAGTTGCCTGTGAATGTGGAGTTGGTGGCATGTGAAACCCGCATGTGGAGCATTCGTTTGTGTGGGATGCTCTACCAGGTTCATTCCTAGATAATGCACTCAAAGGGCACTAAGCATAGAGTGTGAAAACTGAGTTTCCTTGAGAGCTGCTTGGAAGCCTGATGGTGTGTGAAGTTAGTGAGCCAAATGGAGTTGTTCTC
>NW_026699652.1:0-43758 GCF_030435755.1 Ochotona princeps
TGGTTTCACATGCCACCAACTCCACATTCACAGGCAACTTCAGCGCCACAGCCGTTTTCAGATAGCCCTCAATGCAAAGGCTCTAGACGCAAATATTGGTGTGAGAGCTAATTCAATCAAGGAAACACTGCATGTTGGTGAAGGGCATATTGAAGAAGGATCAGCCGAGTGGTTCTTGTGGGAGAACAACTCCATTTGGCTCACTAACTTCACACACCATCAGGCTTTAAAGCAGCTCTCAAAGAAACTCAGTTTTCACACTCTATGCTTAGTGCCCTTTGAGTGCCTAGCACTGAAATGAAGCTTGGTGAGCATCCCACACAAACGAATGCTCCACATGCGGGTTTCACATGCCACCAACTCCACACTCACAGGCAACTTCAGCGCCACAGCCGGTTTCAGATAGCCCTCAATGCAAAGGCTCTAGACGCAAATATTGGTGTGAGAGCTAATTCAATCAAGGAAACACTGCATGTTGGTGAAGGGCATATTGAAGAAGGATCAGCCGAGTGGTTCTTGTGGGAGAACAACTCCATTTCGCTCACTAACTTCACACACCATCAGGCTTCCAAGCAGCTCTCAAGGAAACTCAGTTTTCACACTCTATGCTTAGTGCCCTTTGAGTGCATTATCTAGGAATGAACCTGGTAGAGCATCCCACACAAACGAATGCTCCACATGCGGGTTTCACATGCCACCAACTCCACATTCACAGGCAACTTCAGCGCCACAGCCGTTTTCAGATAGCCCTCAATGCAAAGGCTCTAGACGCAAATATTGGTGTGAGAGCTAATTCAATCAAGGAAACACTGCATGTTGGTGAAGGGCATATTGAAGAAGGATCAGCCAAGTGGTTCTTGTGGGAGAACAACTCCATTTGGCTCACTAACTTCACACACCATCAGGCTTCCAAGCAGCTCTCAAGGAAACTCAGTTTTCACACTCTATGCTTAGTGCCCTTTGACTGCCTAGGACTGAAAGGAAGCTTGGTGAGCATCATACACAAACGAATGCTCCACATGCGGGTTTCACATGCCACCAACTCCACCTTCACAGGCAACTTCAGCGCCACAGCCGTTTTCAGATAGCCCTCAATGCAAAGGCTCTAGACGCAAATATTGGTGTGAGAGCTAATTCAATCAAGGAAACACTGCATGTTGGTGAAGGGCATATTGAAGAAGGATCAGCCGAGTGGTTCTTCTGGGAGAACAACTCCATTTGGCTCACTAACTTCACACACCATCAGGCTTCCAAGCAGCTCTCAAGGAAACTCAGTTTTCACACTCTATGCTTAGTGCCCTTTGAGTGCCTAGCACTGAAATGAAGCTTGGTGAGCATCCCACACAAACGAATGCTCCACATGCGGGTTTCACATGCCACCAACTCCACACTCACAGGCAACTTCAGCGCCACAGCCGGTTTCAGATAGCCCTCAATGCAAAGGCTCTAGACGCAAATATTGGTGTGAGAGCTAATTCAATCAAGGAAACACTGCATGTTGGTGAAGGGCATATTGAAGAAGGATCAGCCGAGTGGTTCTTGTGGGAGAACAACTCCATTTCGCTCACTAACTTCACACACCATCAGGCTTCCAAGCAGCTCTCAAGGAAACTCAGTTTTCACACTCTATGCTTAGTGCCCTTTGAGTGCATTATCTAGGAATGAACCTGGTAGAGCATCCCACACAAACGAATGCTCCACATGCGGGTTTCACATGCCACCAACTCCACATTCACAGGCAACTTCAGCGCCACAGCCGTTTTCAGATAGCCCTCAATGCAAAGGCTCTAGACGCAAATATTGGTGTGAGAGCTAATTCAATCAAGGAAACACTGCATGTTGGTGAAGGGCATATTGAAGAAGGATCAGCCAAGTGGTTCTTGTGGGAGAACAACTCCATTTGGCTCACTAACTTCACACACCATCAGGCTTCCAAGCAGCTCTCAAGGAAACTCAGTTTTCACACTCTATGCTTAGTGCCCTTTGACTGCCTAGGACTGAAAGGAAGCTTGGTGAGCATCATACACAAACGAATGCTCCACATGCGGGTTTCACATGCCACCAACTCCACCTTCACAGGCAACTTCAGCGCCACAGCCGTTTTCAGATAGCCCTCAATGCAAAGGCTCTAGACGCAAATATTGGTGTGAGAGCTAATTCAATCAAGGAAACACTGCATGTTGGTGAAGGGCATATTGAAGAAGGATCAGCCGAGTGGTTCTTCTGGGAGAACAACTCCATTTGGCTCACTAACTTCACACACCATCAGGCTTCCAAGCAGCTCTCAAGAAACTCAGTTTTCACACTCTATGCTTAGTGCCCTTTGAGTGCCTAGCACTGAAATGAAGCTTGGTGAGCATCCCACACAAACGAATGCTCCACATGCGGGTTTCACATGCCACCAACTCCACATTCTCAGGCAACTTCAGCGCCACAGCCGTTTTCAGATAGCCCTCAATGCAAAGGCTCTAGACGCAAATATTGGTGTGAGAGCTAATTCAATCAAGGAAACACTGCATGTTGGTGAAGGGCATATTGAAGAAGGATCAGCCGAGTGGTACTTGTGGGAGAACAACTCCATTTGGCTCACTAACTTCACACACCATCGGGCTTCCAAGCAGCTCTCAAGGAAACTCAGTTTTCACACTCTATGCTTAGTGCCCTTTGAGTGCATTATCTAGGAATGAACCTGGTGGAGGATCCCACACAAACGAATGCTCCACATGCGGGTTTCACATGCCACCAACTCCACATTCACAAGCAACTTCAACGCCACAGACGTTTTCAGATAGCCCTCAATGCAAAGGCTCTAGACGCAAATATTGGTGTGAGAGCTAATTCAATCAAGGAAACACTGCATGTTGGTGAAGGGCATATTGAAGAAGGATCAGCCTTGTGGTTCTTGTGGGAGAACAACTCCATTTGGCTCACTAACTTCACACACCATCAGGCTTCAAAGCAGCTCTCAAGGAAACTCAGTTTTCACACTCTATGCTTAGTGCCCTTTGAGTGCCTAGCACTGAATTGAACCTTGGTGAGCATCCCACACAAACGAATGCTCCACATGCGGGTTTCACATGCCACCAACTCCACATTCACAGGCAACTTCAGCGCCACAGCCGTTTTCAGATAGCCCTCAATGCAAAGGCTCTAGACGCAAATATTGGTGTGAGAGCTAATTCAATCAAGGAAACACTGCATGTTGGTGAAGGGCATATTGAAGAAGGATCAGCCGAGTGGTTCTTGTGGGAGAACAACTCCATTTGGCTCACTAACTTCACACACCATCAGGCTTCCAAGCAGCTCTCAAGGAAACTCTGTTTTCACACTCTATGCTTAGTGCCCTTTGAGTGCCTATTAAATGAAATGAAGCTTGGTGAGCATCCTACACAAACGAATGCTCCACATGCGGGTTTCACATGCCACCAACTCCACATTCACAGGCAACTTCAGCGCCACAGACTTTTCAGATAGCCCTCAATGCAAAGGCTCTAGACGCAAATATTGGTGTGAGAGCTAATTCAATCAAGGAAACACTGCATGTTGGTGAAGGGCATATTGAAGAAGGATCAGCCGAGTGGTTCTTCTGGGAGAACAACTCCATTTGGCTCACTAACTTCACACACCATCAGGCTTCTAAGCAGCTCTCAAGGAAACTCAGTTTTCACACTCTATGCTTAGTGCCCTTTGAGTGCCTAGCACTGAAATGAAGCTTGGTGAGCATCCCACACAAACGAATGCTCCACATGCGGGTTTCACATGCCACCAACTCCACATTCACAGGCAACGTCAGAACCACAGCCGTTTTCAGATAGCCCTCAATGCAAAGGCTCTAGACGCAAATATTGGTGTGAGAGCTAATTCAATCAAGGAAACACTGCATGTTGGTGAAGGGCATATTGAAGAAGGATCAGCCGAGTGGTTCTTCTGGGAGAACAACTCCATTTGGCTCACTAACTTCACACACCATCAGGCTTCCAAGCAGCTCTCAAGGAAACTCAGTTTTCACACTCTATGCTTAGTGCCCTTTGAGTGCCTAGCACTGAAATGAAGCTTGGTGAGCATCCCACACAAACGAATGCTCCACATGCGGGTTTCACATGCCACCAACTCCACATTCTCAGGCAACTTCAGCGCCACAGCCGTTTTCAGATAGCCCTCAATGCAAAGGCTCTAGACGCAAATATTGGTGTGAGAGCTAATTCAATCAAGGAAACACTGCATGTTGGTGAAGGGCATATTGAAGAAGGATCAGCCGAGTGGTACTTGTGGGAGAACAACTCCATTTGGCTCACTAACTTCACACAACATCGGGCTTCCAAGCAGCTCTCAAGGAAACTCAGTTTTCACACTCTATGCTTAGTGCCCTTTGAGTGCATTATCTAGGAATGAACCTGGTGATGATCCCACACAAACGAATGCTCCACATGCGGGTTTCACATGCCACCAACTCCACATTCACAAGCAACTTCAACGCCACAGACGTTTTCAGATAGCCCTCAATGCAAAGGCTCTAGACGCAAATATTGGTGTGAGAGCTAATTCAATCAAGGAAACACTGCATGTTGGTGAAGGGCATATTGAAGAAGGATCAGCCGAGTGGTTCTTGTGGGAGAACAACTCCATTTGGCTCCCTAACTTCACACACCATCAGGCTTCCAAGCAGCTCTCAAGGAAACTCTGTTTTCACACTCTATGCTTAGTGCCCTTTGAGTGCCTATTAAATGAAATGAAGCTTGGTGAGCATCCTACACAAACGAATGCTCCACATGCGGGTTTCACATGCCACCAACTCCACATTCACAGGCAACTTCAGCGCCACAGACTTTTTCAGATAGCCCTCAATGCAAAGGCTCTAGACGCAAATATTGGTGTGAGAGCTAATTCAATCAAGGAAACACTGCATGTTGGTGAAGGGCATATTGAAGAAGGATCAGCCGAGTGGTTCTTCTGGGAGAACAACTCCATTTGGCTCACTAACTTCACACACCATCAGGCTTCTAAGCAGCTCTCAAGGAAACTCAGTTTTCACACTCTATGCTTAGTGCCCTTTGAGTGCCTAGCACTGAAATGAAGCTTGGTGAGCATCCCACACAAACGAATGCTCCACATGCGGGTTTCACATGCCACCAACTCCACATTCACAGGCAACGTCAGAACCACAGCCGTTTTCGGATAGCCCTCAATGCAAAGGCTCTAGACGCAAATATTGGTGTGAGAGCTAATTCAATCAAGGAAACACTGCATGTTGGTCAAGGGCATATTGAAGAAGGATCAGCCGAGTGGTTCTTCTGGGAGAACAACTCCATTTGGCTCACTAACTTCACACACCATCAGGCTTCCAAACAGCTCTCAAGGAAACTCTGTTTTCACACTCTATGCTTAGTGCCCTTTGACTGCCTAGGACTGAAATGAAGCTTGGTGAGCATCCCACACAAACGAATGCTCCACATGCGGGTTTCACATGCCACCAACTCCACATTCACAGGCAACTTCAGCGCCACAGCCGTTTTCAGATAGCCCTCAATGCAAAGGCTCTACACGCAAATATTGGTGTGAGAGCTAATTCAATCAAGGAAACACTGCATGTTGGTGAAGGGCATATTGAAGAAGGATCAGCCGAGTGGTTCTTGTGGCAGAACAACTCCATTTGGCTCCCTAACTTCACACACCATCAGGCTTCCAAGCAGCTCTCAAGGAAAAACAGTTTTCACACTCTATGCTTAGTGCCCTTTGAGTGCCTATTAAATCAAATGAAGCTTGGTGAGCATCCCACACAAACGAATGCTCCACATGCGGGTTTCACATGCCACCAACTCCACATTCACAGGCAACTTCAGCGCCACAGCCGTTTTCAGATAGTCCTCAATGCAAAGGCTCTAGATGCAAATATTGGTGTGAGAGCTAATTCAATCAAGGAAACACTGCATGTTGGTGAAGGGCATATTGAAGAAGGATCAGCCAAGTGGTTCTTGTGGGAGAACAACTCCATTTGGCTCACTAACTTCACACACCATCAGGCTTCCAAGCAGCTCTCAAGGAAACTCAGTTTTCACACTCTATGCTTAGTGCCCTTTGAGTGCCTATTAAATGAAATGAAGCTTGGTGAGCATCCTACACAAACGAATGCTCCACATGCGGGTTTCACATGCCACCAACTCCACATTCTCAGGCAACTTCAGCGCCACAGCCGTTTTCAGATAGCCCTCAATGCAAAGGCTCTAGACGCAAATATTGGTGTGAGAGCTAATTCAATCAAGGAAACACTGCATGTTGGTGAAGGGCATATTGAAGAAGGATCAGCCGAGTGGTTCTTGTGGGAGAACAACTCCATTTGGCTCACTAACTTCACACACCATCAGGCTTCCAAGCAGCTCTCAAGGAAACTCAGTTTTCACACTCTATGCTTAGTGCCCTTTGAGTGCATTATCTAGGAATGAACCTGGTGGAGGATCCCACACAAACGAATGCTCCACATGCGGGTTTCACATGCCACCAACTCCACATTCACAAGCAACTTCAACGCCACAGACGTTTTCAGATAGCCTTCAATGCAAAGGCTCTAGACGCAAATATTGGTGTGAGAGCTAATTCAATCAAGGAAACACTGCATGTTGGTGAAGGGCATATTGAAGAAGGATCAGCCGAGTGGTTCTTGTGGGAGAACAACTCCATTTGGCTCCCTAACTTCACACACCATCAGGCTTCAAAGCAGCTCTCAAGGAAAAACAGTTTTCACACTCTATGCTTAGTGCCCTTTGAGTGCCTAGCACTGAAATGAAGCTTGGTGAGCATCCCACACAAACGAATGCTCCACATGCGGGTTTCACATGCCACCAACTCCACATTCACAGGCAACTTCAGCGCCACAGCCGTTTTCACATAGCCCTCAATGCAAAGGCTCTAGACGCAAATATTGGTGTGAGAGCTAATTCAATCAAGGAAACACTGCATGTTGGTGAAGGGCATATTGAAGAAGGATCAGCCGAGTGGTTCTTGTGGGAGAACAACTCCATTTGGCTCACTAACTTCACACACCATCAGGCTTCCAAGCAGCTCTCAAGGAAACTCAGTTTTCACACTCTATGCTTAGTGCCCTTTGAGTGCCTATTAAATGAAATGAAGCTTGGTGAGCATCCTACACAAACGAATGCTCCACATGCGGGTTTCACATGCCACCAACTCCACATTCTCAGGCAACTTCAGCACCACAGCCGTTTTCAGATAGCCCTCAATGCAAAGGCTCTAGACGCAAATATTGGTGTGAGAGCTAATTCAATCAAGGAAACACTGCATGTTGGTGAAGGGCATATTGAAGAAGGATCAGCCGAGTGGTTCTTGTGGGAGAACAACTCCATTTGGCTCACTAACTTCACACACCATCAGGCTTCCAAGCAGCTCTCAAGGAAACTCAGTTTTCACACTCTATGCTTAGTGCCCTTTGAGTGCATTATCTAGGAATGAACCTGGTGGAAGATCCCACACAAACGAATGCTCCACATGCGGGTTTCACATGCCACCAACTCCACATTCACAAGCAACTTCAACGCCACAGACGTTTTCAGATAGCCCTCAATGCAAAGGCTCTAGACGCAAATATTGGTGTGAGAGCTAATTCAATCAAGGAAACACTGCATGTTGGTGAAGGGCATATTGAAGAAGGATCAGCCGAGTGGTTCTTGTGGGAGAACAACTCCATTTGGCTCCCTAACTTCACACACCATCAGGCTTCAAAGCAGCTCTCAAGGAAAAACAGTTTTCACACTCTATGCTTAGTGCCCTTTGAGTGCCTAGCACTGAAATGAAGCTTGGTGAGCATCCCACACAAACGAATGCTCCACATGCGGGTTTCACATGCCACCAACTCCACATTCACAGGCAACTTCAGCGCCACAGCCGTTTTCAGATAGCCCTCAATGCAAAGGCTCTAGACGCAAATATTGGTGTGAGAGCTAATTCAATCAAGGAAACACTGCATGTTGGTGAAGGGCATATTGAAGAAGGATCAGCCGAGTGGTTCTTGTGGGAGAACAACTCCATTTGGCTCACGAACTTCACACACCATCAGGCTTCCAAGCAGCTCTCAAGGAAACTCAGTTTTCACACTCTATGGTTAGTGCCCTTTGAGTGCCTATTAAATGAAATGAAGCTTGGTGAGCATCCTACACAAACGAATGCTCCACATGCGGGTTTCACATGCCACCAACTTCACATTCACAGGCAACGTCAGCACCACAGCCGTTTTCGGATAGCCCTCAATGCAAAGGCTCTAGACGCAAATAATGGTGTGAGAGCTAATTCAATCAAGGAAACACTGCATGTTGGTGAAGGGCATATTGAAGAAGGCTCAGCCGAGTGGTTCTTCTGGGAGAACAACTCCATTTGGCTCACTAACTTCACACACCATCAGGCTTCCAAGCAGCTCTCAAGGAAACTCAGTTTTCACACTCTATGCTTAGTGCCCTTTGACTGCCTAGGACTGAAATGAAGCTTGGTGAGCATCCCACACAAACGAATGCTCCACATGCGAGTTTCACATGCCACCAACTCCACATTCACAGGCAACTTCAGCGCCACAGCCGTTTTCAGATAGCCCTCAATGCAAAGGCTCTACACGCAAATATTGGTGTGAGAGCTAATTCAATCAAGGAAACACTGCATGTTGGTGAAGGGCATATTGAAGAAGGATCAGCCGAGTGGTTCTTGTGGGAGAACAACTCCATTTCGCTCCCTAACTTCACACACCATCAGGCTTCAAAGCAGCTCTCAAGGAAACTCAGTTTTCACACTCTATGCTTAGTGCCCTTTGACTGCCTAGGACTGAAATGAAGCTTGGTGAGCATCCCACACAAACGAATGCTCCACATGCGGGTTTCACATGCCACCAACTCCACATTCACAGGCAACTTCAGCGCCACAGCCGTTTTCAGATAGCCCTCAATGCAAAGGCTCTAGACGCAAATATTGGTGTGAGAGCTAATTCAATCAAGGAAACACTGCATGTTGGTGAAGGGCATATTGAAGAAGGATCAGCCGAGTGGTTCTTGTGGGAGAACAACTCCATTTGGCTCACTAACTTCACACACCATCAGGCTTCCAAGCAGCTCTCAAGGAAACTCAGTTTTCACACTCTATGCTTAGTGCCCTTTGAGTGCATTATCTAGGAATGAACCTGGTAGAGCATCCCACACAAACGAATGCTCCACATGCGGGTTTCACATGCCACCAACTCCACATTCACAGGCAACTTCAGCACCACAGTCATTTGCAGATAGCCCTCAATGCAAAGGCTCTAGACGCAAATATTGGTGTGAGAGCTAATTCAATCAAGGAAACACTGCATGTTGGTGAAGGGCATATTGAAGAAGGATCAGCCGAGTGGTTCTTGTGGGAGAACAACTCCATTTGGCTCACTAACTTCACACACCATCAGGCTTCCAAGAAGCTCTCAAGGAAACTCAGTTTTCACACTCTATGCTTAGTGCCCTTTGACTGCCTAGGACTGAAATGAAGCTTGGTGAGCATCCCACACAAACGAATGCTCCACATGCGGGTTTCACATGCCACCAACTCCACATTCACAGGCAACGTCAGCACCACAGCCGTTTTCGGATAGCCCTCAATGCAAAGGCTCTAGAAGCAAATATTGGTGTGAGAGCTAATTCAATCAAGGAAACACTGCATGTTGGTGAAGGGCATATTGAAGAAGGATCAGCCGAGTGGTTCTTCTGGGAGAACAACTCCATTTGGCTCACTAACTTCACACACCATCAGGCTTCCAAGCAGCTCTCAAGGAAACTCAGTTTTCACACTCTATGCTTAGTGCCCTTTGAGTGCCTAGCACTGAAATGAAGCTTGGTGAGCATCCCACACAAACGAATGCTCCACATGCGGGTTTCACATGCCACCAACTCCACATTCACAGGCAACTTCAGCGCCACAGCCGTGTTCAGATAGCCCTCAATGCAAAGGATCTAGACGCAAATATTGGTGTGAGAGCTAATTCAATCAAGGAAACACTGCATGTTGGTGAAGGGCATATTGAAGAAGGATCAGCCGAGTGGTTCTTGTGGCAGAACAACTCCATTTGGCTCACTAACTTCACACACCATCAGGCTTCCAAGCAGCTCTCAAGGAAACTCAGTTTTCACACTCTATGCTTAGTGCCCTTTGAGTGCCTAGGACTGAAATGAAGCTTGGTGAGCATCCCACACAAACGAATGCTCCACATGCGGGTTTCACATGCCACCAACTCCACATTCACAGGCAACTTCAGCGCCACAGCCGTTTTCAGATAGCCCTCAATGCAAAGGCTCTAGACGCAAATATTGGTGTGAGAGCTAATTCAATCAAGGAAACACTGCATGTTGGTGAAGGGCATATTGAAGAAGGATCAGCCGAGTGGTTCTTGTGGGAGAACAACTCCATTTGGCTCCCTAACTTCACACACCATCAGGCTTCCAAGCAGCTCTCAAGGAAACTCAGTTTTCACACTCTATGCTTAGTGTCCTTTGAGTGCATTATCTAAGAATGATCCTGGTAGAGCATCCCACACAAACGAATGCTCCACATGCGGGTTTCACATGCCACCAACTCCACATTCAAAGGCAACTTTAACACCACAGCCGTTTTCAGATAGCCCTCAATGCAAAGGCTCTAGACGCAAATATTGGTGTGAGAGCTAATTCAATCAAGGAAACACTGCATGTTGGTGAAGGGCATATTGAAGAAGGATCAGCCGAGTGGTTCTTGTGGGAGAACAACTCCATTTGGCTCACTAACTTCACACACCATCAGGCTTCCAAGCAGCTCTCAAGGAAACTCAGTTTTCACACTCTATGCTTAGTGCCCTTTGAGTGCCTAGCACTGCAATGAAGTTTGGTGAGCATCCCACACAAACGAATGCTTCACATGCGGGTTTCACATGCCACCAACTCCACATTCACAGGCAACTTCAGCGCCACAGCCGGTTTCAGATAGCCCTCAATGCAAAGGCTCTAGACGCAAATATTGGTGTGAGAGCTAATTCAATCAAGGAAACACTGCATGTTGGTGAAGGGCATATTGAAGAAGGATCAGCCGAGTGGTTCTTGTGGGAGAACAACTCCATTTCGCTCACTAACTTCACACACCATCAGGCTTCCAAGCAGCTCTCAAGGAAACTCAGTTTTCACACTCTATGCTTAGTGCCCTTTGAGTGCATTATCTAGGAATGAACCTGGTAGAGCATCCCACACAAACGAATGCTCCACATGCGGGTTTCACATGCCACCAACTCCACATTCACAGGCAAGTTCAGCGCCACAGCCATTTTCAGATAGCCCTCAATGCAAAGGCTCTAGACGCAAATATTGGTGTGAGAGCTAATTCAATCAAGGAAACACTGCATGTTGGTGAAGGGCATATTGAAGAAGGATCAGCCAAGTGGTTCTTGTGGGAGAACAACTCCATTTGGCTCACTAACTTCACACACCATCAGGCTTCCAAGCAGCTCTCAAGGAAACTCAGTTTTCACACTCTATGCTTAGTGCCCTTTGAGTGCCTAGCACTGAAATGAAGCTTGGTGAGCATCATACACAAACGAATGCTCCACATGCGGGTTTCACATGCCACCAACTCCACATTCACAGGCAACTTCAGCGCCACAGCCATTTTCAGATAGCCCTCAATGCAAAGGCTCTAGACGCAAATATTGGTGTGAGAGCTAATTCAATCAAGGAAACACTGCATGTTGGTGAAGGGCATATTGAAGAAGGATCAGCCGAGTGGTTCTTGTGGGAGAACAACTCCATTTGGCTCACTAACTTCACACACCATCAGGCTTCCAAGCAGCTCTCAAGGAAACTCAGTTTTCACACTCTATGCTTAGTGCCCTTTGAGTGCCTAGCACTGAAATGAAGCTTGGTGAGCATCCCACACAAACGAATGCTCCACATGCGGGTTTCACATGCCACCAACTCCACATTCTCAGGCAACTTCAGCGCCACAGCCGTTTTCAGATAGCCCTCAATGCAAAGGCTCTAGACGCAAATATTGGTGTGAGAGCTAATTCAATCAAGGAAACACTGCATGTTGGTGAAGGGCATATTGAAGAAGGATCAGCCGAGTGGTACTTGTGGGAGAACAACTCCATTTGGCTCACTAACTTCACACACCATCGGGCTTCCAAGCAGCTCTCAAGGAAACTCAGTTTTCACACTCTAAGCTTAGTGCCCTTTGAGTGCATTATCTAGGAATAAACCTGGTGGATGATCCCACACAAACGAATGCTCCACATGCGGGTTTCACATGCCACCAACTCCACATTCACAAGCAACTTCAACGCCACAGACGTTTTCAGATAGCCCTCAATGCAAAGGCTCTAGACGCAAATATTGGTGTGAGAGCTAATTCAATCAAGGAAACACTGCATGTTGGTGAAGGGCATATTGAAGAAGGATCAGCCTTGTGGTTCTTGTGGGAGAACAACTCCATTTGGCTCCCTAACTTCACACACCATCAGGCTTCCAAGCAGCTCTCAAGGAAACTCAGTTTTCACACTCTATGCTTAGTGCCCTTTGAGTGCCTAGCACTGAAATGAACCTTGGTGAGCATCCCACACAAACGAATGCTCCACATGCGGGTTTCACATGCCACCAACTCCACATTCACAGGCAACTTCAGCGCCACAGCCGTTTTCAGATAGCCCTCAATGCAAAGGATCTAGACGCAAATATTGGTGTGAGAGCTAATTCAATCAAGGAAACACTGCATGTTGGTGAAGGGCATATTGAAGAAGGATCAGCCGAGTGGTTCTTGTGGGAGAACAACTCCATTTGGCTCACTAACTTCACACACCATCAGGCTTCCAAGCAGCTCTCAAGGAAACTCTGTTTTCACACTCTATGCTTAGTGCCCTTTGAGTGCCTATTAAATGAAATGAAGCTTGGTGAGCATCCTACACAAACGAATGCTCCACATGCGGGTTTCACATGCCACCAACTCCACATTCACAGGCAACTTCAGCGCCACAGACTTTTTCAGATAGCCCTCAATGCAAAGGCTCTAGACGCAAATATTGGTGTGAGAGCTAATTCAATCAAGGAAACACTGCATGTTGGTGAAGGGCATATTGAAGAAGGATCAGCCGAGTGGTTCTTGTGGGAGAACAACTCCATTTGGCTCACTAACTTCACACACCATCAGGCTTCCAAGAAGCTCTCAAGGAAACTCAGTTTTCACACTCTATGCTTAGTGCCCTTTGAGTGCCTAGGACTGAAATGAAGCTTGGTGAGCATCCCACACAAACGAATGCTCCACATGCGGGTTTCACATGCCACCAACTCCACATTCACAGGCAACGTCAGAACCACAGCCGTTGTCGGATAGCCCTCAATACAAAGGCTCTAGAAGCAAATATTGGTGTGAGAGCTAATTCAATCAAGGAAACACTGCATGTTGGTGAAGGGCATATTGAAGAAGGATCAGCCGAGTGGTTCTTGTGGCAGAACAACTCCATTTGGCTCCCTAACTTCACACACCATCAGGCTTCCAAGCAGCTCTCAAGGAAACTCAGTTTTCACACTCTATGCTTAGTGCCCTTTGAGTGCCTAGCACTGAAATTAAGCTTGGTGAGCATCCCACACAAACGAATGCTCCACATGCGAGTTTCACATGCCACCAACTCCACATTCACAGGCAACTTCAGCGCCACAGCCGTGTTCAGATAGCCCTCAATGCAAAGGATCTAGACGCAAATATTGGTGTGAGAGCTAATTCAATCAAGGAAACACTGCATGTTGGTGAAGGGCATATTGAAGAAGGATCAGCCGAGTGGTTCTTGAGGGAGAACAACTCCATTTGGCTCACTAACTTCACACACCATCAGGCTTCCAAGCAGCTCTCAAGGAAACTCAGTTTTCACACTCTATGCTTAGTGCCCTTTGAGTGCCTAGCACTGAAATGAAGCTTGGTGAGCATCCCACACAAACGAATGCTCCACATGCGGGTTTCACATGCCACCAACTCTACATTCACAGGCAACTTCAGCGCCACAGCCCTTTTCAGATAGCCCTCAATGCAAAGGCTCTAGACGCAAATATTGGTGTGAGAGCTAATTCAATCAAGGAAACACTGCATGTTGGTGAAGGGCATATTGAAGAAGGATCAGCCGAGTGGTTCTTGTGGCAGAACAACTCCATTTGGCTCCCTAACTTCACACACCATCAGGCTTCCAAGCAGCTCTCAAGGAAACTCAGTTTTCACACTCTATGCTTAGTGCCCTTTGAGTGCCTATTAAATGAAATGAAGCTTGGTGAGCATCCTACACAAACGAATGCTCCACATGCGGGTTTCACATGCCACCAACTCCACATTCACAGGCAACTTCAGCGCCACAGACTTTTTCAGATAGCCCTCAATGCAAAGGCTCTAGAAGCAAATATTGGTGTGAGAGCTAATTCAATCAAGGAAACACTGCATGTTGGTGAAGGGCATATTGAAGAAGGATCAGCCGAGTGGTTCTTGTGGGAGAACAACTCCATTTGGCTCCCTAACTTCACACACCATCAGGCTTCCAAGCAGCTCTCAAGGAAACTCAGTTTTCACACTCTATGCTTAGTGCCCTTTGAGTGCCTATTAAATGAAATGAAGCTTGGTGAGCATCCCACACAAACGAATGCTCCACATGCGGGTTTCACATGCCACCAACTCCACATTCACAGGCAACTTCAACACCACAGCCGTTTTCAGATAGCCCTCAATGCAAAGGCTCTAGACGCAAATATTGGTGTGAGAGCTAATTCAATCAAGGAAACACTGCATGTTGGTGAAGGGCATATTGAAGAAGGATCAGCCGAGTGGTTCTTGTGGGAGAACAACTCCATTTGGCTCACTAACTTCACACACCATCAGGCTTCCAAGCAGCTCTCAAGGAAACTCAGTTTTCACACTCTATGCTTAGTGCCCTTTGACTGCCTAGCACTGAAATGAAGCTTGGTGAACATCCCACACAAACGAATGCTCCACATGCGAGTTTCACATGCCACCAACTCCACATTCACAGGCAACTTCACCGCCACAGCCGTTTTCAGATAGCCCTCAATGCAAAGGCTCTAGACGCAAATATTGGTGTGAGAGCTAATTCAATCAAGGAAACACTGCATGTTGGTGAAGGGCATATTGAAGAAGGATCAGCCGAGTGGTTCTTGTGGGAGAACAACTCCATTTGGCTCACTAACTTCACACACCATCAGGCTTCCAAGCAGCTCTCAAGGAAACTCAGTTTTCACACTCTATGCTTAGTGCCCTTTGAGTGCATTATCTAGGAATGAACCTGGTAGAGCATCCCACACAAACGAATGCTCCACATGCGGGTTTCACATGCCACCAACTCCACATATTCACAGGCAACTTCAGCGCCACAGACTTTTTCAGATAGCCCTCAATGCAAAGGCTCTAGACGCAAATATTGGTGTGAGAGCTAATTCAATCAAGGAAACACTGCATGTTGGTGAAGGGCATATTGAAGAAGGATCAGCCGAGTGGTTCTTGTGGGAGAACAACTCCATTTGGCTCCCTAACTTCACACACCATCAGGCTTCCAAGCAGCTTTCAAGGAAACTCAGTTTTCACACTCTATGCTTAGTGCCCTTTGAGTGCCTAGCACTGAAATGAAGCTTGGTGAGCATCCCACACAAACGAATGCTCCACATGCGGGTTTCACATGCCACCAACTCCACATTCACAGGCAACTTCAGCACCACAGCCCTTTGCAGATAGCCCTCAATGCAAAGGCTCTAGACGCAAATATTGGTGTGAGAGCTAATTCAATCAAGGAAACACTGCATGTTGGTGAAGGGCATATTGAAGAAGGATCAGCCGAGTGGTTCTTGTGGGAGAACAACTCCATTTGGCTCACTAACTTCACACACCATCAGGCTTCCAAGCAGCTCTCAAGGAAACTCAGTTTTCACACTCTATGCTCAGCGCCCTTTGAGTGCATTATCTAGGAATGAACCTGGTAGAGCATCCCACACAAACGAATGCTCCACATGCGGGTTTCACATGCCACCAACTCCACATTCACAGGCAACTTCAACGCCACAGACGTTTTCAGATAGCCCTCAATGCAAAGGCTCTAGACGCAAATATTGGTGTGAGAGCTAATTCAATCAAGGAAACACTGCATGTTGGTGAAGGGCATATTGAAGAAGGATCAGCCGAGTGGTTCTTGTGGGAGAACAACTCCATTTGGCTCACTAACTTCACACACCATCAGGCTTCCAAGCAGCTCTCAAGGAAACTCAGTTTTCACACTCTATGCTTAGTGCCCTTTGACTGCCTAGAACTGAAATGAAGCTTGGTGAGCATCCCACACAAACGAATGCTCCACATGCGAGTTTCACATGCCACCAACTCCACACTCACAGGCAACTTCAGCGCCACAGCCGGTTTCAGATAGCCCTCAATGCAAAGGCTCTAGACGCAAATATTGGTGTGAGAGCTAATTCAATCAAGGAAACACTGCATGTTGGTGAAGGGCATATTGAAGAAGGATCAGCCGAGTGGTTCTTGTGGGAGAACAACTCCATTTGGCTCACTAACTTCACACACCATCAGGCTTCCAAGCAGCTCTCAAGGAAACTCAGTTTTCACACTCTATGCTCAGCGCCCTTTGAGTGCATTATCTAGGAATGAACCTGGTAGAGCATCCCACACAAACGAATGCTCCACATGCGGGTTTCACATGCCACCAACTCCACATATTCACAGGCAACTTCAGCGCCACAGACTTTTTCAGATAGCCCTCAATGCAAAGGCTCTAGACGCAAATATTGGTGTGAGAGCTAATTCAATCAAGGAAACACTGCATGTTGGTGAAGGGCATATTGAAGAAGGATCAGCCGAGTGGTTCTTGTGGGAGAACAACTCCATTTGGCTCCCTAACTTCACACACCATCAGGCTTCCAAGCAGCTTTCAAGGAAACTCAGTTTTCACACTCTATGCTTAGTGCCCTTTGAGTGCCTAGCACTGAAATGAAGCTTGGTGAGCATCCCACAAAAACGAATGCTCCACATGCGGGTTTCACATGCCACCAACTCCACATTCACAGGCAACTTCAACACCACAGCCCTTTGCAGATAGCCCTCAATGCAAAGGCTCTAGACGCAAATATTGGTGTGAGAGCTAATTCAATCAAGGAAACACTGCATGTTGGTGAAGGGCATATTGAAGAAGGATCAGCCGAGTGGTTCTTGTGGGAGAACAACTCCATTTGGCTCACTAACTTCACACACCATCAGGCTTCCAAGCAGCTCTCAAGGAAACTCAGTTTTCACACTCTATGCTTAGTGCCCTTTGACTGCCTAGCACTGAAATGAAGCTTGGTGAGCATCCCACACAAACGAATGCTCCACATGCGGGTTTCACATGCCACCAACTCCACATTCACAGGCAACTTCAGCGCCACAGCCGTTTTCAGATAGCCCTCAATGCAAAGGCTCTAGACGCAAATATTGGTGTGAGAGCTAATTCAATCAAGGAAACACTGCATGTTGGTGAAGGGCATATTGAAGAAGGATCAGCCGAGTGGTTCTTGTGGGAGAACAACTCCATTTGGCTCACTAACTTCACACACCATCAGGCTTCCAAGCAGCTCTCAAGGAAACTCAGTTTTCACACTCTATGCTTAGTGCCCTTTGACTGCCTAGGACTGAAATGAAGCTTGGTGAGCATCCCACAAAAACGAATGCTCCACATGCGGGTTTCACATGCCACCAACTCCACATTCACAGGCAACTTCAGCGCCACAGCCGTTTTCAGATAGCCCTCAATGCAAAGGCTCTAGACGCAAATATTGGTGTGAGAGCTAATTCAATCAAGGAAACACTGCATGTTGGTGAAGGGCATATTGAAGAAGGATCAGCCGAGTGGTTTTTGTGGGATAACAACTCCATTTGGCTCACTAACTTCACACACCATCAGGCTTCCAAGCAGCTCTCAAGGAAACTCAGTTTTCACACTCTATGCTTAGTGCCCTTTGAGTGCCTAGGACTGAAATGAAGCTTGGTGAGCATCCCACACAAACGAATGCTCCACATGCGGGTTTCACATGCCACCAACTCCACATTCACAGGCAACTTCAGCGCCACAGCCGTTTTCAGATAGCCCTCAATGCAAAGGCTCTAGACGCAAATATTGGTGTGAGAGCTAATTCAATCAATGAAACACTGCATGTTGGTGAAGGGCATATTGAAGAAGGATCAGCCGAGTGGTTCTTGTGGGAGAACAACTCCATTTGGCTCACTAACTTCACACACCATCAGGCTTCCAAGCAGCTCTCAAGGAAACTCAGTTTTCACACTCTATGCTTAGTGCCCTTTGACTGCCTAGAACTGAAATGAAGCTGGTAGAGCATCCCACACAAACGAATGCTCCACATGCGGGTTTCACATGCCACCAACTCCACATTCACAGGCAACTTCAGCGCCACAGCCGTTTTCAGATAGCCCTCAATGCAAAGGCTCTAGACGCAAATATTGGTGTGAGAGCTAATTCAATCAAGGAAACACTGCATGTTGGTGAAGGGCATATTGAAGAAGGATCAGCCGAGTGGTTCTTGTGGGAGAACAACTCCATTTGGCTCACTAACTTCACACACCATCAGGCTTCCAAGCAGCTCTCAAGGAAACTCAGTTTTCACACTCTATGCTTAGTGCCCTTTGACTGCCTATGACTGAAATGAAGCTTGGTGAGCATCCCACAAAAACGAATGCTCCACATGCGGGTTTCACATGCCACCAACTCCACATTCACAGGCAACTTCAGCGCCACAGCCGGTTTCAGATAGCCCTCAATGCAAAGGCTCTAGACGCAAATATTGGTGTGAGAGCTAATTCAATCAAGGAAACACTGCATGTTGGTGAAGGGCATATTGAAGAAGGATCAGCCGAGTGGTTCTTGTGGCAGAACAACTCCATTTGGCTCACTAACTTCACACACCATCAGGCTTCCAAGCAGCTCTCAAGGAAACTCAGTTTTCACACTCTATGCTTAGTGCCCTTTGAGTGCCTAGCACTGAAATGAACCTTGGTGAGCATCCCACACAAACGAATGCTACACATGCGGGTTTCACATGCCACGAACTCCACATTCACAGGCAACTTCAGCGCCACAGCCGTTTTCAGATAGTCCTCAATGCAAAGGCTCTAGACGCAAATATTGGTGTGAGAGCTAATTCAATCAAGGAAACACTGCATGTTGGTGAAGGGCATATTGAAGAAGGATCAGCCGAGTGGTTCTTGTGGGAGAACAACTCCATTTGGCTCACTAACTTCACACACCATCAGGCTTCCAAGCAGCTCTCAAGGAAACTCAGTTTTCACACTCTATGCTTAGTGCCCTTTGACTGCCTAGAACTGAAATGAAGCTGGTAGAGCATCCCACACAAGCGAATGCTCCACATGCGGGTTTCACATGCCACCAACTCCACATTCACAGGCAACTTCAGCGCCACAGCCGTTTTCAGATAGCCCTCAATGCAAAGGCTCTAGACGCAAATATTGGTGTGAGAGCTAATTCAATCAAGGAAACACTGCATGTTGGTGAAGGGCATATTGAAGAAGGATCAGCCGAGTGGTTCTTGTGGGAGAACAACTCCATTTGGCTCACTAACTTCACACACCATCAGGCTTCCAAGCAGCTCTCAAGGAAACTCAGTTTTCACACTCTATGCTTAGTGCCCTTTGACTGCCTATGACTGAAATGAAGCTTGGTGAGCATCCCACAAAAACGAATGCTCCACATGCGGGTTTCACATGCCACCAACTCCACATTCACAGGCAACTTCAGCGCCACAGCCGTTTTCAGATAGCCCTCAATGCAAAGGCTCTAGACGCAAATATTGGTGTGAGAGCTAATTCAATCAAGGAAACACTGCATGTTGGTGAAGGGCATATTGAAGAAGGATCAGCCGAGTGGTTCTTGTGGCAGAACAACTCCATTTGGCTCACTAACTTCACACACCATCAGGCTTCCAAGCAGCTCTCAAGGAAACTCAGTTTTCACACTCTATGCTTAGTGCCCTTTGAGTGCCTAGCACTGAAATGAAGCTTGGTGAGCATCCCACACAAACGAATGCTACACATGCGGGTTTCACATGCCACGAACTCCACATTCACAGGCAACTTCAGCGCCACAGCCGTTTTCAGATAGTCCTCAATGCAAAGGCTCTAGACGCAAATATTGGTGTGAGAGCTAATTCAATCAAGGAAACACTGCATGTTGGTGAAGGGCATATTGAAGAAGGATCAGCCGAGTGGTTCTTGTGGGAGAACAACTCCATTTGGCTCACTAACTTCACACACCATCAGGCTTCCAAGCAGCTCTCAAGGAAACTCAGTTTTCACACTCTATGCTTAGTGCCCTTTGACTGCCTAGAACTGAAATGAAGCTGGTAGAGCATCCCACACAAGCGAATGCTCCACATGCGGGTTTCACATGCCACCAACTCCACATTCACAGGCAACTTCAGCGCCACAGCCGTTTTCAGATAGCCCTCAATGCAAAGGCTCTAGACGCAAATATTGGTGTGAGAGCTAATTCAATCAAGGAAACACTGCATGTTGGTGAAGGGCATATTGAAGAAGGATCAGCCGAGTGGTTCTTCTGGGAGAACAACTCCATTTGGCTCACTAACTTCACACACCATCAGGCTTCCAAGCAGCTCTCAAGGAAACTCAGTTTTCACACTCTTTGCTTAGTGCCCTTTGAGTGCCTAGCACTGAAATGAAGCTTGGTGAGCATCCCAAACAAACGAATGCTCCACATGCGAGTTTCACATGCCACCAACTCCACATTCACAGGCAACTTCAGAGCCACAGCCGTTTTCAGATAGCCCTCAATGCAAAGGCTCTAGACGCAAATATTGGTGTGAGAGCTAATTCAATCAAGGAAACACTGCATGTTGGTGAAGGGCATATTGAAGAAGGATCAGCCGAGTGGTTCTTGTGGGAGAACAACTCCATTTGGCTCACTACCTTCACACACCATCAGGCTTCCAAGCAGCTCTCAAGGAAACTCAGTTTTCACACTCTATGCTTAGTGTCCTTTGAGTGCATTATCTAAGAATCATCCTGGTAGAGCATCCCACACAAACAAATGCTCCACATGCGGGTTTCACATGCCACCAACTCCACATTCACAGGCAACTTCAACACCACAGCCGTTTTCAGATAGCCCTCAATGCAAAGGCTCTAGACGCAAATATTGGTGTGAGAGCTAATTCAATCAAGGAAACACTGCATGTTGGTGAAGGGCATATTGAAGAAGGATCAGCCGAGTGGTTCTTGTGGGAGAACAACTCCATTTGGCTCACTAACTTCACACACCATCAGGCTTCCAAGCAGCTCTCAAGGAAACTCAGTTTTCACACTCTATGCTTAGTGCCCTTTGACTGCCTAGGACTGAAATGAAGCTTGGTGAACATCCCACACAAACGAATGCTCCACATGCGAGTTTCACATGCCACCAACTCCACATTCACAGGCAACTTCAGCGCCACAGCCGTTTTCAGATAGCCCTCAATGCAAAGGCTCTAGACGCAAATATTGGTGTGAGAGCTAATTCAATCAAGGAAACACTGCATGTTGGTGAAGGGCATATTGAAGAAGGATCAGCCGAGTGGTTCTTGTGGGAGAACAACTCCATTTGGCTCACTAACTTCACACACCATCAGGCTTCCAAGCAGCTCTCAAGGAAACTGAGTTTTCACACTCTATGCTTAGTGCCCTTTGAGTGCATTATCTAGGAATGAACCTGGTAGAGCATCCCACACAAACGAATGCTCCACATGCGGGTTTCACATGCCACCAACTCCACATATTCACAGGCAACTTCAGCGCCACAGCCGTTTTCAGATAGCCCTCAATGCAAAGGCTCTAGACGCAAATATTGGTGTGAGAGCTAATTCAATCAAGGAAACACTGCATGTTGGTGAAGGGCATATTGAAGAAGGATCAGCCGAGTGGTTCTTGTGGGAGAACAACTCCATTTGGCTCACTAACTTCACACACCATCAGGCTTCCAAGCAGCTCTCAAGGAAACTCAGTTTTCACACTCTATGCTTAGTGCCCTTTGAGTGCCTAGCACTGAAATGAAGCTTGGTGAGCTTCCCACACAAACGAATGCTCCACATGCGGGTTTCACATGCCACCAACTCCACATTCACAGGCAACTTCAGCACCACAGCCCTTTGCAGATAGCCCTCAATGCAAAGGCTCTAGACGCAAATATTGGTGTGAGAGCTAATTCAATCAAGGAAACACTGCATGTTGGTGAAGGGCATATTGAAGAAGGATCAGCCGAGTGGTTCTTGTGGGAGAACAACTCCATTTGGCTCACTAACTTCACACACCATCAGGCTTCCAAGCAGCTCTCAAGGAAACTCAGTTTTCACACTCTATGCTCAGCGCCCTTTGAGTGCATTATCTAGGAATGAACCTGGTAGAGCATCCCACAAAAACGAATGTTCCACATGCGGGTTTCACATGCCACCAACTCCACATTCACAGGCAACTTCAACGCCACAGACGTTTTCAGATAGCCCTCAATGCAAAGGCTCTAGACGCAAATATTGGTGTGAGAGCTAATTCAATCAAGGAAACACTGCATGTTGGTGAAGGGCATATTGAAGAAGGATCAGCCGAGTGGTTCTTGTGGGAGAACAACTCCATTTGGCTCACTAACTTCACACACCATCAGGCTTCCAAGCAGCTCTCAAGGAAACTCAGTTTTCACACTCTATGCTTAGTGCCCTTTGACTGCCTAGGACTGAAATGAAGCTTGGTGAGCATCCCACACAAACGAATGCTCCACATGCGGGTTTCACATGCCACCAACTCCACATTCACAGGCAACTTCAGCGCCACAGCCGTTTTCAGATAGCCCTCAATGCAAAGGCTCTAGACGCAAATATTGGTGTGAGAGCTAATTCAATCAAGGAAACACTGCATGTTGGTGAAGGGCATATTGAAGAAGGATCAGCCGAGTGGTTCTTCTGGGAGAACAACTCCATTTGGCTCACTAACTTCATACACCATCAGGCTTCCAAGCAGCTCTCAAGGAAACTCAGTTTTCACACTCTATGCTTAGTGCCCTTTGAGTGCAAATTAAATGAAATGAAGCTTGGTGAGCATCCTACACAAACGAATGCTCCATATGCGGGTTTCACATGCCACCAACTCCACATTCACAGGCAACTTCAGCGCCACAGCCATTTGAAGATAGTCCTCAATGCAAAGGCTCTAGACGCAAATATTGGTGTGAGAGCTAATTCAATCAAGGAAACACTGCATGTTGGTGAAGGGCATATTGAAGAAGGATCAGCCGAGTGGTTCTTGTGGGAGAACAACTCCATTTGGCTCACTAACTTCACACACCATCAGGCTTCCAAGCAGCTCTCAAGGAAACTCAGTTTTCACACTCTATGCTTAGTGCCCTTTGACTGCCTAGCACTGAAATGAAGCTTGGTGAGCATCCCACACAAACGAATGCTCCACATACGGGTTTCACATGCCACCAACTCCACATTCACAGGCAACTTCAGCGCCACAGCCCTTTGCAGATAGCCCTCAATGCAAAGGCTCTAGACGCAAATATTGGTGTGAGAGCTAATTCAATCAAGGAAACACTGCATGTTGGTGAAGGGCATATTGAAGAAGGATCAGCCGAGTGGTTCTTGTGGGAGAACAACTCCATTTGGCTCACTAACTTCACACACCATCAGGCTTCCAAGCAGCTCTCAAGGAAACTCAGTTTTCACACTCTATGCTTAGTGCCCTTTGAGTGCCTAGCACTGAAATGAAGCTTGGTGAGCATCCCACACAAACGAATGCTCCACATGCGGGTTTCACATGCCACCAACTCCACATTCACAGGCAACTTCAGCGCCACAGCCGTTTTCAGATAGTCCTCAATGCAAAGGCTCTAGACGCAAATATTGGTGTGAGAGCTAATTCAATCAAGGAAACACTGCATGTTGGTGAAGGGCATATTGAAGAAGGATCAGCCGAGTGGTTCTTGTGGGAGAACAACTCCATTTGGCTCACTAACTTCACACACCATCAGGCTTCCAAGCAGCTCTCAAGGAAACTCAGTTTTCACACTCTATGCTTAGTGCCCTTTGAGTGCCTAGCACTGAAATGAAGCTTGGTGAGCATCCCACACAAACGAATGCTCCACATGCGGGTTTCACATGCCACCAACTCCACATTCACAGGCAACTTCAGCGCCACAGCCGTTTTCAGATAGCCCTCAATGCAAAGGCTTTAGACGCAAATATTGGTGTGAGAGCTAATTCAATCAAGGAAACACTGCATGTTGGTGAAGGGCATATTGAAGAAGGATCAGCCGAGTGGTTCTTGTGGGAGAACAACTCCATTTGGCTCACTAACTTCACACACCATCAGGCTTCCAAGCAGCTCTCAAGGAAACTCAGTTTTCACACTCTATGCTTAGTGCCCTTTGACTGCCTAGGACTGAAATGAAGCTTGGTGAGCATCCCACACAAACGAATGCTCCACATGCGGGTTTCACATGCCACCAACTCCACATTCACAGGCAACTTCAGCGCCACAGCCGTTTTCAGATAGCCCTCAATGCAAAGGCTCTAGACGCAAATATTGGTGTGAGAGCTAATTCAATCAAGGAAACACTGCATGTTGGTGAAGGGCATATTGAAGAAGGATCAGCCGAGTGGTTCTTGTGGGAGAACAACTCCATTTGGCTCACTAACTTCACACACCATCAGGCTTCCAAGCAGCTCTCAAGGAAACTCAGTTTTCACACTCTATGCTTAGTGCCCTTTGAGTGCATTATCTAGGAATGAACCTGGTAGAGCATCCCACACAAACGAATGCTCCACATGCGGGTTTCACATGCCACCAACTCCACATTCACAGGCAACTTCAGCGCCACAGCCGTTTTCAGATAGTCCTCAATGCAAAGGCTCTAGACGCAAATATTGGTGTGAGAGCTAATTCAATCAAGGAAACACTGCATGTTGGTGAAGGGCATATTGAAGAAGGATCAGCCGAGTGGTTCTTGTGGGAGAACAACTCCATTTGGCTCACTAACTTCACACACCATCAGGCTTCCAAGCAGCTCTCAAGGAAACTCAGTTTTCACACTCTATGCTTAGTGCCCTTTGAGTGGCTAGGACTGAAATGAAGTTTGGTGAGCATCCCACACAAACGAATGCTCCACATGCGGGTTTCACATGCCACCAACTCCACATTCACAGGCAAGTTCAGCGCCACAGCCGTTTTCAGATAGCCCTCAATGCAAAGGCTCTAGACGCAAATATTGGTGTGAGAGCTAATTCAATCAAGGAAACACTGCATGTTGGTGAAGGGCATATTGAAGAAGGATCAGCCGAGTGGTTCTTGTGGGAGAACAACTCCATTTGGCTCACTAACTTCACACACCATCAGGCTTCCAAGCAGCTCTCAAGGAAACTCAGTTTTCACACTCTATGCTTAGTGTCCTTTGAGTGCATTATCTAAGAATGATCCTGGTAGAGCATCCCACACAAACGAATGCTCCACATGCGGGTTTCACATGCCACCAACTCCACATTCACAGGCAACTTCAACACCACAGCCGTTTTCAGATAGCCCTCAATGCAAAGGCTCTAGACGCAAATATTGGTGTGAGAGCTAATTCAATCAAGGAAACACTGCATGTTGGTGAAGGGCATATTGAAGAAGGATCAGCCGAGTGGTTCTTGTGGGAGAACAACTCCATTTGGCTCACTAACTTCACACACCATCAGGCTTCCAAGCAGCTCTCAAGGAAACTCAGTTTTCACACTCTATGCTTAGTGCCCTTTGACTGCCTAGGACTAAAATGAAGCTTGGTGAACATCCCACACAAACGAATGCTCCACATGCGAGTTTCACATGCCACCAACTCCACATTCACAGGCAACTTCAGCGCCACAGCCGTTTTCAGATAGCCCTCAATGCAAAGGCTCTAGACGCAAATATTGGTGTGAGAGCTAATTCAATCAAGGAAACACTGCATGTTGGTGAAGGGCATATTGAAGAAGGATCAGCCGAGTGGTTCTTGTGGGAGAACAACTCCATTTGGCTCACTAACTTCACACACCATCAGGCTTCCAAGCAGCTCTCAAGGAAACTCAGTTTTCACACTCTATGCTTAGTGCCCTTTGAGTGCCTAGGACTGAAATGAAGCTTGGTGAGCATCCCACACAAACGAATGCTCCACATGCGGGTTTCACATGCCACCAACTCCACATTCACATTCAAGTTCAGGGCCACAGCCCTTTGCAGATAGCCCTCAATGCAAAGGCTCTAGACGCAAATATTGGTGTGAGAGCTAATTCAATCAAGGAAACACTGCATGTTGGTGAAGGGCATATTGAAGAAGGATCAGCCGAGTGGTTCTTGTGGGAGAACAACTCCATTTGGCTCACTAACTTCACACACCATCAGGCTTCCAAGCAGCTCTCAAGGAAACTCAGTTTTCACACTCTATGCTTAGTGTCCTTTGAGTGCATTATCTAAGAATGATCCTGGTAGAGCATCCCACACAAACGAATGCTCCACATGCGGGTTTCACATGCCACCAACTCCACATTCACAGGCAACTTCAACGCCACAGACGTTTTCAGATAGCCCTCAATGCAAAGGCTCTAGACGCAAATATTGGTGTGAGAGCTAATTCAATCAAGGAAACACTGCATGTTGGTGAAGGGCATATTGAAGAAGGATCAGCCGAGTGGTTCTTGTGGGAGAACAACTCCATTTGGCTCAGTAACTTCACACACCATCATGCTTCCAAGCAGCTCTCAAGGAAACTCAGTTTTCACACTCTATGCTTAGTGCCCTTTGACTGCCTAGGACTGAAATGAAGCTTGGTGAACATCCCACACAAACGAATGCTCCACATGCGAGTTTCACATGCCACCAACTCCACATTCACAGGCAACTTCAGCGCCACAGCCGTTTTCAGATAGCCCTCAATGCAAAGGCTCTAGACGCAAATATTGGTGTGAGAGCTAATTCAATCAAGGAAACACTGCATGTTGGTGAAGGGCATATTGAAGAAGGATCAGCCGAGTGGTTCTTGTGGGAGAACAACTCCATTTGGCTCACTAACTTCACACACCATCAGGCTTCCAAGCAGCTCTCAAGGAAACTCAGTTTTCACACTCTATGCTTAGTGTCCTTTGAGTGCATTATCTAAGAATGATCCTGGTAGAGCATCCCACACAAACGAATGCTCCACATGCGGGTTTCACATGCCACCAACTCCACATTCACAGGCAACTTCAACACCACAGCCGTTTTCAGATAGCCCTCAATGCAAAGGCTCTAGACGCAAATATTGGTGTGAGAGCTAATTCAATCAAGGAAACACTGCATGTTGGTGAAGGGCATATTGAAGAAGGATCAGCCGAGTGGTTCTTGTGGGAGAACAACTCCATTTGGCTCACTAACTTCACACACCATCAGGCTTCCAAGCAGCTCTCAAGGAAACTCAGTTTTCACACTCTATGCTTAGTGCCCTTTGACTGCCTAGGACTGAAATGAAGCTTGGTGAACATCCCACACAAACGAATGCTCCACATGCGAGTTTCACATGCCACCAACTCCACATTCACAGGCAACTTCAGCGCCACAGCCGTTTTCAGATAGCCCTCAATGCAAAGGCTCTAGACGCAAATATTGGTGTGAGAGCTAATTCAATCAAGGAAACACTGCATGTTGGTGAAGGGCATATTGAAGAAGGATCAGCCGAGTGGTTCTTGTGGGAGAACAACTCCATTTGGCTCACTAACTTCACACACCATCAGGCTTCCAAGCAGCTCTCAAGGAAACTCAGTTTTCACACTCTATGCTTAGTGACCTTTGAGTGCATTATCTAGGAATGAACCTGGTAGAGCATCCCACACAAACGAATGCTCCACATGCGGGTTTCACATGCCACCAACTCCATATTCACAGGCAACTTCAGCGCCACAGACTTTTTCAGATAGCCCTCAATGCAAAGGCTCTAGACGCAAATATTGGTGTGAGAGCTAATTCAATCAAGGAAACACTGCATGTTGGTGAAGGGCATATTGAAGAAGGATCAGCCGAGTGGTTCTTGTGGGAGAACAACTCCATTTGGCTCACTAACTTCACACACCATCAGGCTTCCAAGCAGCTTTCAAGGAAACTCAGTTTTCACACTCTATGCTTAGTGCCCTTTGAGTGCCTAGGACTGAAATGAAGCTTGGTGAGCATCCCACACAAACGAATGCTCCACATGCGAGTTTCACATGCCACCAACTCCACACTCACAGGCAACTTCAGCGCCACAGCCGGTTTCAGATAGCCCTCAATGCAAAGGCTCTAGACGCAAATATTGGTGTGAGAGCTAATTCAATCAAGGAAACACTGCATGTTGGTGAAGGGCATATTGAAGAAGGATCAGCCGAGTGGTTCTTGTGGGAGAACAACTCCATTTGGCTCACTAACTTCACACACCATCAGGCTTCCAAGCAGCTCTCAAGGAAACTCAGTTTTCACACTCTATGCTTAGTGCCCTTTGAGTGCATTATCTAGAAATGAACCTGGTAGAGCATCCCACACAAACGAATGCTCCACATGCGGGTTTCACATGCCACCAACTCCACATTCACAGGCAACTTCAGCGCCACAGCCGTTTTCAGATAGCCCTCAATGCAAAGGCTCTAGACGCAAATATTGGTGTGAGAGCTAATTCAATCAAGGAAACACTGCATGTTGGTGAAGGGCATATTGAAGAAGGATCAGCCGAGTGGTTCTTCTGGGAGAACAACTCCATTTGGCTCACTAACTTCACACACCATCAGGCTTCCAAGCAGCTCTCAAGGAAACTCAGTTTTCACACTCTATGCTTAGTGCCCTTTGAGTGCCTAGCACTGAAATGAAGCTTGGTGAGCATCCCACACAAATGAATGCTCCACATGCGGGTTTCACATGCCACTAACTCCACATTCACAGGCAACTTCAACGCCACAGACGTTTTCAGATAGCCCTCAATGCAAAGGCTCTAGACGCAAATATTGGTGTGAGAGCTAATTCAATCAAGGAAACACTGCATGTTGGTGAAGGGCATATTGAAGAAGGATCAACCGAGTGGTTCTTGTGGGAGAACAACTCCATTTGGCTCACTAACTTCACACACCATCAGGCTTCCAAGCACCTCTCAAGGAAACTCAGTTTTCACACTCTATGCTTAGTGCCCTTTGAGTGCATTATCTAGGAATGAACCTGGTAGAGCATCCCACACAAACGAATGCTCCACATGCGGGTTTCACATGCCACCAACTCCACATTCACAGGCAACTTCAGCGCCACAGCCGTTTTCAGATAGTCCTCAATGCAAAGGCTCTAGACGCAAATATTGGTGTGAGAGCTAATTCAATCAAGGAAACACTGCATGTTGGTGAAGGGCATAATGAAGAAGGATCAGCCGAGTGGTACTTGTGGGAGAACAACTCCATTTGGCTCACTAACTTCACACACCATCAGGATTCCAAGCAGCTCTCAAGGAAACTCAGTTTTCACACTCTATGCTTAGTGCCCTTTGAGTGCCTATTAAATGAAATGAAGCTTGGTGAGCATCCCACACAAACGAATGCTCCACATGCGGGTTTCACATGCCACCAACTCCACATTCACAGGCAACTTCAGCGCCACAGCTGTTTTCAGATAGTCCTCAATGCAAAGGCTCTAGACGCAAATATTGGTGTGAGAGCTAATTCAATCAAGGAAACACTGCATGTTGGTGAAGGGCATATTGAAGAAGGATCAGCCGAGTGGTTCTTGTGGGAGAACAACTCCATTTGACTCACTAACTTCACACACCATCAGGCTTCGAAGCAGCTCTCAAGGAAACTCAGTTTTCACACTCTATGCTTAGTGCCCTTTGAGTGCCTATTAAATGAAATGAAGCTTGGTGAGCATCCCACACAAACGAATGCTCCACATGCGGGTTTCACATGCCACCAACTCCACATTCACAGGCAACATCAGCGCCACAGACGTTTTCAGATAGCCCTCAATGCAAAGGCTCTAGACGCAAATATTGGTGTGAGAGCTAATTCAATCAAGGAAACACTGCATGTTGGTGAAGGGCATATTGAAGAAGGATCAGCCGAGTGGTTCTTGTGGGAGAACAACTCCATTTGGCTCACTAACTTCACACACCATCAGGCTTCCAAGCAGCTTTCAAGGAAACTCAGTTTTCACACTCTATGCTTAGTGCCCTTTGAGTGCCTAGCACTGAAATGAAGCTTGGTAAGCATCCCACACAAACGAATGCTCCACATGCGGGTTTCACATGCCACCAACTCCACATTCACAGGCAACTTCAGCACCACAGCCCTTTGCAGATAGCCCTCAATGCAAAGGATCTAGAAGCAAATATTGGTGTGAGAGCTAATTCAATCAAGGAAACACTTCATGTTGGTGAAGGGCATATTGAAGAAGGACCAGCCGAGTGGTTCTTGTGGGAGAACAACTCCATTTGGCTCACTAACTTCACACACCATCAGGCTTCCAAGCAGCTCTCAAGGAAACTCAGTTTTCACACTCTATGCTCAGTGCCCTTTGAGTGCATTATCTAGGAATGAACCTGGTAGAGCATCCCACACAAACGAATGCTCCACATGCGGGTTTCACATGCCACCAACTCCACATTGACAGGCAACTTCAACGCCACAGACGTTTTCAGATAGCCCTCAATGCAAAGGCTCTAGACGCAAATATTGGTGTGAGAGCTAATTCAATCAAGGAAACACTGCATGTTGGTGAAGGGCATATTGAAGAAGGACCAGCCGAGTGGTTCTTGTGGGAGAACAACTCCATTTGGCTCACTAACTTCACACACCATCAGGCTTCCAAGCAGCTCTCAAGGAAACTCAGTTTTCACACTCTATGCTTAGTGTCCTTTGAGTGCATTATCTAAGAATGAACCTGGTAGAGCATCCCACACAAACGAATGCTCCACATGCGGGTTTCACATGCCACCAACTCCACACTCACAGGCAACTTCAGCGCCACAGCCGTTTTCAGATAGCCCTCAATGCAAAGGCTCTAGACGCAAATATTGGTGTGAGAGCTAATTCAATCAAGGAAACACTGCATGTTGGTGAAGGGCATATTGAAGAAGGATCAGCCGAGTGGTTCTTGTGGGAGAACAACTCCATTTGGCTCACTAACTTCACACACCATCAGGCTTCCAAGCAGCTCTCAAGGAAACTCAGTTTTCACACTCTATGCTTAGTGCCCTTTGAGTGCATTATCTAAGAAGGAACCTGGTAGAGCATCCCACACAAACGAATGCTCCACATACGGGTTTCACATGCCACCAACTCCATATTCACAGGCAACTTCAGCGCCACAGACTTTTTCAGATAGCCCTCAATGCAAAGGCTCTAGACGCAAATATTGGTGTGAGAGCTAATTCAATCAAGGAAACACTGCATGTTGGTGAAGGGCATATTGAAGAAGGATCAGCCGAGTGGTTCTTGTTGGAGAACAACTCCATTTGGCTCACTAACTTCACACACCATCAGGCTTCCAAGCAGCTCTCAAGGAAACTCAGTTTTCACACTCTATGCTTAGTGCCCTTTGAGTGCCTAGCACTGAAATGAAGCTTGGTGAGCATCCCACACAAACGAATGCTCCACATGCGGGTTTCACATGCCACCAACTCCACATTCACAGGCAACTTCAGCACCACGGCCGTTTTCAGATAGCCCTCAATGCAAAGGCTCTAGACGCAAATATTGGTGTGAGAGCTAATTCAATCAAGGAAACACTGCATGTTGGTGAAGGGCATATTGAAGAAGGATCAGCCGAGTGGTTCTTCTGGGAGAACAACTCCATTTGGCTCACTAACTTCACACACCATCAGGCTTCCAAGCAGCTCTCAAGGAAACTCAGTTTTCACACTCTATGCTTAGTGCCCTTTGAGTGCATTATCTAGGAATGAACCTGGTACAGCATCCCACACAAACGAATGCTCCACATGCGGGTTTCACATGCCACCAACTCCACATTCACAGGCAACTTCAGCGCCACAGCCGTTTTCAGATAGCCCTCAATGCAAAGGCTCTAGAAGCAAATATTGGTGTGAGAGCTAATTCAATCAAGGAAACACTGCATGTTGGTGAAGGGCATAATGAAGAAGGATCAGCCGAGTGGTTCTTGTGGGAGAACAACTCCATTTGGCTCACTAACTTCACACACCATCAGGCTTCCAAGCAGCTCTCAAGGAAACTCAGTTTTCACACTCTATGCTTAGTGCCCTTTGACTGCCTATTAAATGAAATGAAGCTTGGTGAGCATCCCACACAAACGAATGCTCCACATGCGGGTTTCACATGCCACCAACTCCATATTCACAGGCAACTTCAGCGCCACAGCCGTTTTCAGATAGCCCTCAATGCAAAGGCTCTAGACGCAAATATTGGTGTGAGAGCTAATTCAATCAAGGAAACACTGCATGTTGGTGAAGGGCATATTGAAGAAGGATCAGCCGAGTGGTTCTTGTGGGAGAACAACTCCATTTGGCTCACTAACTTCACACACCATCAGGCTTCCAAGCAGATCTCAAGGAAACTCAGTTTTCACACTCTATGCTTAGTGCCCTTTGAGTGCCTAGCACTGAAATGAAGCTTGGTGAGCATCCCACACAAACGAATGCTCCACATGCGGGTTTCACATGCCACCAACTCCACATTCACAGGCAACTTCAGCACCAGAGCCCTTTGCAGATAGCCCTCAATGCAAAGGCTCTAGACGCAAATATTGGTGTGAGAGCTAATTCAATCAAGGAAACACTGCATGTTGGTGAAGGGCATATTGAAGAAGGATCAGCCAAGTGGTTCTTGTGGGAGAACAACTCCATTTGGCTCACTAACTTCACACACCATCAGGCTTCCAAGCAGCTCTCAAGGAAACTCAGTTTTCACACTCTATGCTTAGTGCCCTTTGAGTGCATTATCTAGGAATGAACCTGGTAGAGCATCCCACACAAACGAATGCTCCACATGCGGGTTTCACATGCCACCAACTCCACATTCACAGGCAACTTCAACGCCACAGCCGTTTTCAGATAGCCCTCAATGCAAAGGCTCTAGACGCAAATATTGGTGTGAGAGCTAATTCAATCAAGGAAACACTGCATGTTGGTGAAGGGCATATTGAAGAAGGATCAGCCGAGTGGTTCTTGTGGGAGAACAACTCCATTTGGCTCACTAACTTCACACACCATCAGGCTTCCAAGCAGCTCTCAAGGAAACTCAGTTTTCACACTCTATGCTTAGCGCCCTTTGAGTGCCTAGGACTGAAATGAAGCTTGGTGAGCATCCCACACAAACGAATGCTCCACATGCGGGTTTCACATGCCACCAACTCCACATTCACAGGCAACTTCAGCGCCACAGCCGTTTTCAGATAGCCCTCAATGCAAAGGCTCTAGACGCAAATATTGGTGTGAGAGCTAATTCAATCAAGGAAACACTGCATGTTGGTGAAGGGCATATTGAAGAAGGATCAGCCGAGTGGTTCTTGTGGGAGAACAACTCCATTTGGCTCACTAACTTCACACACCATCAGGCTTCCAAGCAGCTCTCAAGGAAACTCAGTTTTCACACTCTATGCTTAGTGCCCTTTGAGTGCATTATCTAGGAATGAACCTGGTAGAGCATCCCACACAAACGAATGCTCCACATGCGGGTTTCACATGCCACCAACTCCACATTCACAGGCAACTTCAGCGCTACAGCCGTTTTCAGATAGCCCTCAATGCAAAGGCTCTAGAAGCAAATATTGGTGTGAGAGCTAATTCAATCAAGGAAACACTGCATGTTGGTGAAGGGCATAATGAAGAAGGATCAGCCGAGTGGTTCTTGTGGGAGAACAACTCCATTTGGCTCACTAACTTCACACACCATCAGGCTTCCAAGCAGCTCTCAAGGAAACTCAGTTTTCACACTCTATGCTTAGTGCCCTTTGACTGCCTATTAAATGAAATGAAGCTTGGTGAGCATCCCACACAAACGAATGCTCCACATGCGGGTTTCACATGCCACCAACTCCATATTCACAGGCAACTTCAGCGCCACAGACTTTTTCAGATAGCCCTCAATGCAAAGGCTCTAGACACAAATATTGGTGTGAGAGCTAATTCAATCAAGGAAACACTGCATGTTGGTGAAGGGCATATTGAAGAAGGATCAGCCGAGTGGTTCTTGTGGGAGAACAACTCCATTTGGCTCACTAACTTCACACACCATCAGGCTTCCAAGCAGATCTCAAGGAAACTCAGTTTTCACACTCTATGCTTAGTGCCCTTTGACTGCCTAGGACTGAAATGAAGCTTGGTGAGCATCCCACACAAACGAATGCTCCACATGCGGGTTTCACATGCCACCAACTCCACATTCACAGGCAACTTCAGCACCAGAGCCCTTTGCAGATAGCCCTCAATGCAAAGGCTCTAGACGCAAATATTGGTGTGAGAGCTAATTCAATCAAGGAAACACTGCATGTTGGTGAAGGGCATATTGAAGAAGGATCAGCCAAGTGGTTCTTGTGGGATAACAACTCCATTTGGCTCACTAACTTCACACACCATCAGGCTTCCAAGCAGCTCTCAAGGAAACTCAGTTTTCACACTCTATGCTTAGTGCCCTTTGAGTGCATTATCTAGGAATGAACCTGGTAGAGCATCCCACACAAACGAATGCTCCACATGCGGGTTTCACATGCCACCAACTCCACATTCACAGGCAACTTCAACGCCACAGACGTTTTCAGATAGCCCTCAATGCAAAGGCTCTAGACGCAAATATTGGTGTGAGAGCTAATTCAATCAAGGAAACACTGCATGTTGGTGAAGGGCATATTGAAGAAGGATCAGCCGAGTGGTTCTTGTGGGAGAACAACTCCATTTGGCTCACTAACTTCACACACCATCAGGCTTCCAAGCAGCTCTCAAGGAAACTCAGTTTTCACACTCTATGCTTAGTGCCCTTTGACTGCCTAGGACTGAAATGAAGCTTGGTGAGCATCCCACACAAACGAATGCTCCACATGCGGGTTTCACATGCCACCAACTCCACATTCACAGGCAACTTCAGCGCCACAGCCGTTTTCAGATAGCCCTCAATGCAAAGGCTCTAGACGCAAATATTGGTGTGAGAGCTAATTCAATCAAGGAAACACTGCATGTTGGTGAAGGGCATATTGAAGAAGGATCAGCCGAGTGGTTCTTGTGGGAGAACAACTCCATTTGGCTCACTAACTTCACACACCATCAGGCTTCCAAGCAGCTCTCAAGGAAACTCAGTTTTCACACTCTATGCTTAGTGCCCTTTGAGTGCATTATCTAGGAATGAACCTGGTAGAGCATCCCACACAAACGAATGCTCCACATGCGGGTTTCACATGCCACCAACTCCATATTCACAGGCAACTTCAGCGCCACAGCCGTTTTCAGATAGCCCTCAATGCAAAGGCTCTAGACGCAAATATTGGTGTGAGAGCTAATTCAATCAAGGAAACACTGCATGTTGGTGAAGGGCATATTGAAGAAGGATCAGCCTTGTGGTTCTTGTGGGAGAACAACTCCATTTGGCTCACTAACTTCACACACCATCAGGCTTCCAAGCAGCTCTCAAGGAAACTCAGTTTTCACACTCTATGCTTAGTGCCCTTTGAGTGCATTATCTAGGAATGAACCTGGTAGAGCATCCCACACAAACGAATGCTCCACATGCGGGTTTCACATGCCACCAACTCCACATTCACAGGCAACTTCAATGCCACAGACGTTTTCAGATAGCCCTCAATGCAAAGGCTCTAGACGCAAATATTGGTGTGAGAGCTAATTCAATCAAGGAAACACTGCATGTTGGTGAAGGGCATATTGAAGAAGGATCAGCCGAGTGGTTCTTGTGGGAGAACAACTCCATTTGGCTCACTAACTTCACACACCATCAGGCTTCCAAGCAGCTCTCAAGGAAACTCAGTTTTCACACTCTATGCTTAGTGCCCTTTGACTGCCTAGGACTGAAATGAAGCTTGGTGAGCATCCCACACAAACGAATGCTCCACATGCGAGTTTCACATGCCACCAACTCCACATTCACAGGCAACTTCAATGCCACAGCCGTTTTCAGATAGCCCTCAATGCAAAGGCTCTAGACGCAAATATTGGTGTGAGAGCTAATTCAATCAAGGAAACACTGCATGTTGGTGAAGGGCATATTGAAGAAGGATCAGCCGAGTGGTTCTTGTGGGAGAACAACTCCATTTGGCTCACTAACTTCACACACCATCAGGCTTCCAAGCAGCTCTCAAGGAAACTCAGTTTTCACACTCTATGCTTAGTGCCCTGTGAGTGCATTATCTAGGAATGAACCTGGTAGAGCATCCCACACAAACGAATGCTCCACATGCGGGTTTCACATGCCACCAACTCCACATTCACAGGCAACTTCAGCGCCACAGCCGTTTTCAGATAGCCCTCAATGCAAAGGCTCTAGACGCAAATATTGGTGTGAGAGCTAATTCAATCAAGGAAACACTGCATGTTGGTGAAGGGCATATTGAAGAAGGATCAGCCGAGTGGTTCTTGTGGGAGAACAACTCCATTTGGCTCACTACCTTCACACACCATCAGGCTTCCAAGCAGCTCTCAAGGAAACTCAGTTTTCACACTCTATGCTTAGTGCCCTTTTAAGTGCCTATTAAAGGAAATGAAGCTTGGTGAGCATCCCACACAAACGAATGCTCCACATGCGGGTTTCACATGGCACCAACTCCACATTCACAGGCAACTTCAGCACCAGAGCCCTTTGCAGATAGCCCTCAATGCAAAGGCTCTAGACGCAAATATTGGTGTGAGAGCTAATTCAATCAAGGAAACACTGCATGTTGGTGAAGGGCATATTGAAGAAGGATCAGCCGAGTGGTTCTTGTGGGAGAACAACTCCATTTGGCTCACTAACTTCACACACCATCAGGCTTCCAAGCAGCTCTCAAGGAAACTCAGTTTTCACACTCTATGCTTAGTGCCCTTTGAGTGCATTATCTAGGAATGAACCTGGTAGAGCATCCCACACAAACGAATGCTCCACATGCGGGTTTCACATGCCACCAACTCCACATTCACAGGCAACTTCAACGCCACAGACGTTTTCAGATAGCCCTCAATGCAAAGGCTCTAGACGCAAATATTGGTGTGAGAGCTAATTCAATCAAGGAAACACTGCATGTTGGTGAAGGGCATATTGAAGAAGGATCAGCCTTGTGGTTCTTGTGGGAGAACAACTCCATTTGGCTCACTAACTTCACACACCATCAGGCTTCCAAGCAGCTCTCAAGGAAACTCAGTTTTCACACTCTATGCTTAGTGCCCTTTGAGTGCCTATTAAATGAAATGAAGCTTGGTGAGCATCCTACACAAACGAATGCTCCACATGCGGGTTTCACATGCCACCAACTCCACATTCACAGGCAACTTCAGCACCACAGCCCTTTGCAGATAGCCCTCAAGGCAAAGGCTCTAGACGCAAATATTGGTGTGAGAGCTAATTCAATCATGGAAACACTGCATGTTGGTGAAGGGCATATTGAAGAAGGATCAGCCGAGTGGCTCTTGTGGGAGAACAACTCCATTTGGCTCACTAACTTCACACACCATCAGGCTTCCAAGCAGCTCTCAAGGAAACTCAGTTTTCACACTCTATGCTTAGTGCCCTTTGAGTGCATTAACTAGGAATGAACCTGGTAGAGCATCCCACACAAACGAATGCTCCACATGCGGGTTTCACATGCCACCAACTCCACATTCACAGGCAACTTCAGCGCCACAGCTGTTTTCAGATAGCCCTCAATGCAAAGGCTCTAGACGCAAATATTGGTGTGAGAGCTAATTCAATCAAGGAAACACTGCATGTTGGTGAAGGGCATATTGAAGAAGGATCAGCCGAGTGGTTCTTGTGGGAGAACAACTCCATTTGGCTCACTAACTTCACACACCATCAGGCTTCCAAGCAGCTCTCAAGGAAACTCAGTTTTCACACTCTATGCTTAGTGCCCTTTGAGTGCCTATTAAATGAAATGAAGCTTGGTGAGCATCCCACACAAACGAATGCTCCACATGCGGGTTTCACATGCCACCAACTCCACATTCACAGGCAACTTCAGCGCCACAGCCGTTTTCAGATAGCCCTCAATGCAAAGGCTCTAGACGCAAATATTGGTGTGAGAGCTAATTCAATCAAGGAAACACTGCATGTTGGTGAAGGGCATATTGAAGAAGGATCAGCCGAGTGGTTCTTGTGGGAGAACAACTCCATTTGGCTCACTAACTTCACACACCATCAGGCTTCCAAGCAGCTTTCAAGGAAACTCAGTTTTCACACTCTATGCTTAGTGCCCTTTGAGTGCCTAGCACTGAAATGAAGCTTGGTAAGCATCCCACACAAACGAATGCTCCACCTGCGGGTTTCACATGCCACCAACTCCACATTCACAGGCAACTTCAGCACCACAGCCCTTTGCAGATAGCCCTCAATGCAAAGGCTCTAGAAGCAAATATTAGTGTGAGAGCTAATTCAATCAAGGAAACACTGCATGTTGGTGAAGGGCATATTGAAGAAGGATCAGCCGAGTGGTTCTTGTGGGAGAACAACTCCATTTCGCTCACTAACTTCACACACCATCAGGCTTCCAAGCAGCTCTCAAGGAAACTCAGTTTTCACACTCTATGCTCAGTGCCCTTTGAGTGCATTATCTAGGAATGAACCTGGTAGAGCATCCCACACAAACGAATGCTCCACATGCGGGTTTCACATGCCACCAACTCCACATTCACAGGCAACTTCAACGCCACAGACGTTTTCAGATAGCCCTCAATGCAAAGGCTCTAGACGCAAATATTGGTGTGAGAGCTAATTCAATCAAGGAAACACTGCATGTTGGTGAAGGGCATATTGAAGAAGGATCAGCCGAGTGGTTCTTGTGGGAGAACAACTCCATTTGGCTCACTAACTTCACACACCATCAGGCTTCCAAGCAGCTCTCAAGGAAACTCAGTTTTCACACTCTATGCTTAGTGCCCTTTGACTGCCTATTAAATGAAATGAAGCTTGGTGAGCATCCCACACAAACGAATGCTCCACATGCGGGTTTCACATGCCACCAACTCCATATTCACAGGCAACTTCAGCGCCATAGACTTTTTCAGATAGCCCTCAATGCAAAGGCTCTAGACGCAAATATTGGTGTGAGAGCTAATTCAATCAAGGAAACACTGCATGTTGGTGAAGGGCATATTGAAGAAGGATCAGCCGAGTGGTTCTTCTGGGAGAACAACTCCATTTGGCTCACTAACTTCACACACCATCAGGCTTCCAAGCAGCTCTCAAGGAAACTCAGTTTTCACACTCTATGCTTAGTGCCCTTTGAGTGCCTAGCACTGAAATGAAGCTTGGTGAGCATCCCACACAAACGAATGCTCCACATGCGGGTTTCACATGGCACCAACTCCACATTCACAGGCAACTTCAGCACCAGAGCCCTTTGCAGATAGCCCTCAATGCAAAGGCTCTAGACGCAAATATTGGTGTGAGAGCTAATTCAATCAAGGAAACACTGCATGTTGGTGAAGGGCATATTGAAGAAGGATCAGCCAAGTGGTTCTTGTGGGAGAACAACTCCATTTGGCTCACTAACTTCACACACCATCAGGCTTCCAAGCAGCTCTCAATGAAACTCAGTTTTCACACTCTATGCTTAGTGCCCTTTGAGTGCATTATCTAGGAATGAACCTGGTAGAGCATCCCACACAAACGAATGCTCCACATGCGGGTTTCACATGCCACCAACTCCACATTCACAGGCAACTTCAACGCCACAGACGTTTTCAGATAGCCCTCAATGCAAAGGCTCTAGACGCAAATATTGGTGTGAGAGCTAATTCAATCAAGGAAACACTGCATGTTGGTGAAGGGCATATTGAAGAAGGATCAGCCGAGTGGTTCTTGTGGGAGAACAACTCCATTTGGCTCACTAACTTCACACACCATCAGGCTTCCAAGCAGCTCTCAAGGAAACTCAGTTTTCACACTCTATGCTTAGTGCCCTTTGACTGCCTAGGACTGAAATGAAGCTTGGTGAGCATCCCACACAAACGAATGCTCCACATGCGGGTTTCACATGCCACCAACTCCACATTCACAGGCAACTTCAGCGCCACAGCCGTTTTCAGATAGCCCTCAATGCAAAGGCTCTAGACGCAAATATTGGTGTGAGAGCTAATTCAATCAAGGAAACACTGCATGTTGGTGAAGGGCATATTGAAGAAGGATCAGCCGAGTGGTTCTTGTGGGAGAACAACTCCATTTGGCTCACTAACTTCACACACCATCAGGCTTCCAAGCAGCTCTCAAGGAAACTCAGTTTTCACACTCTATGCTTAGTGCCCTTTGAGTGCATTATCTAGGAATGAACCTGGTAGAGCATCCCACACAAACGAATGCTCCACATGCGGGTTTCACATGCCACCAACTCCATATTCACAGGCAACTTCAGCGCCACAGCCGTTTTCAGATAGTCCTCAATGCAAAGGCTCTAGACGCAAATATTGGTGTGAGAGCTAATTCAATCAAGGAAACACTGCATGTTGGTGAAGGGCATATTGAAGAAGGATCAGCCGAGTGGTTCTTGTGGGAGAACAACTCCATTTGGCTCACTAACTTCACACACCATCAGGCTTCCAAGCAGCTCTCAAGGAAACTCAGTTTTCACACTCTATGCTTAGTGCCCTTTGACTGCCTAGGACTGAAATGAAGCTTGGTGAGCATCCCACACAAACGAATGCTCCACATGCGGGTTTCACATGCCACCAACTCCACATTCACAGGCAACTTCAATGCCACAGCCGTTTTCAGATAGCCCTCAATGCAAAGGCTCTAGACGCAAATATTGGTGTGAGAGCTAATTCAATCAAGGAAACACTGCATGTTGGTGAAGGGCATATTGAAGAAGGATCAGCCGAGTGGTTCTTGTGGGAGAACAACTCCATTTGGCTCACTAACTTCACACACCATCAGGCTTCCAAGCAGCTCTCAAGGAAACTCAGTTTTCACACTCTATGCTTAGTGCCCTTTGAGTGCATTATCTAGGAATGAACCTGGTAGAGCATCCCACACAAACGAATGCTCCACATGCGGGTTTCACATGCCACCAACTCCACATTCACAGGCAACTTCAGCGCCACAGCCGTTTTCAGATAGCCCTCAATGCAAAGGCTCTAGACGCAAATATTGGTGTGAGAGCTAATTCAATCAAGGAAACACTGCATGTTGGTGAAGGGCATATTGAAGAAGGATCAGCCGAGTGGTTCTTGTGGGAGAACAACTCCATTTGGCTCACTAACTTCACACACCATCAGGCTTCCAAGCAGCTCTCAAGGAAACTCAGTTTTCACACTCTATGCTTAGTGCCCTTTTAAGTGCCTATTAAAGGAAATGAAGCTTGGTGAGCATCCCACACAAACGAATGCTCCACATGCGGGTTTCACATGCCACCAACTCCACATTCACAGGCAACTTCAGCGCCACAGCCATTTTCAGATAGCCCTCAATGCAAAGGCTCTAGACGCAAATATTGGTGTGAGAGCTAATTCAATCAAGGAAACACTGCATGTTGGTGAAGGGCATATTGAAGAAGGATCAGCCGAGTGGTTCTTGTTGGAGAACAACTCCATTTGGCTCACTAACTTCACACACCATCAGGCTTCCAAGCAGCTCTCAAGGAAACTCAGTTTTCACACTCTATGCTTAGTGCCCTTTGAGTGCATTATCTAGGAATGAACCTGGTAGAGCATCCCACACAAACGAATGCTCCACATGCGGGTTTCACATGCAACCAACTCCACATTCACAGGCAACTTCAACGCCACAGACGTTTTCAGATAGCCCTCAATGCAAAGGCTCTAGACGCAAATATTGGTGTGAGAGCTAATTCAATCAAGGAAACACTGCATGTTGGTGAAGGGCATATTGAAGAAGGATCAGCCTTGTGGTTCTTGTGGGAGAACAACTCCATTTGGCTCACTAACTTCACACACCATCAGGCTTCCAAGCAGCTCTCAAGGAAACTCAGTTTTCACACTCTATGCTTAGTGCCCTTTGAGTGCCTATTAAATGAAATGAAGCTTGGTGAGCATCCTACACAAACGAATGCTCCACATGCGGGTTTCACATGCCACCAACTCCACATTCACAGGCAACTTCAGCGCCACAGCCGTTTTCAGATAGCCCTCAATGCAAAGGCTCTAGACGCAAATATTGGTGTGAGAGCTAATTCAATCAAGGAAACACTGCATGTTGGTGAAGGGCATATTGAAGAAGGATCAGCCGAGTGGTTCTTGTGGGAGAACAACTCCATTTGGCTCACTAACTTCACACACCATCAGGCTTCCAAGCAGCTCTCAAGGAAACTCAGTTTTCACACTCTATGCTTAGTGCCCTTTGAGTGCATTATCTAGGAATGAACCTGGTGGAGGATCCCACACAAACGAATGCTCCACATGCGGGTTTCACATGCCACCAACTCCACATTCACAAGCAACTTCAACGCCACAGACGTTTTCAGATAGCCCTCAATGCAAAGGCTCTAGACGCAAATATTGGTGTGAGAGCTAATTCAATCAAGGAAACACTGCATGTTGGTGAAGGGCATATTGAAGAAGGATCAGCCGAGTGGTTCTTGTGGGAGAACAACTCCATTTGGCTCCCTAACTTCACACACCATCAGGCTTCTAAGCAGCTCTCAAGGAAACTCAGTTTTCACACTCTATGCTTAGTGTCCTTTGAGTGCCTATTAAATGAAATGAAGCTTGGTGAGCATCATACACAAACGAATGCTCCACATGCGGGTTTCACATGCCACCACTCCACATTCACAGGCAACTTCAGCGCCACAGCCGTTTTCAGATAGCCCTCAATGCAAAGGCTCTAGACGCAAATATTGGTGTGAGAGCTAATTCAATCAAGGAAACAGTGCATGTTGGTGAAGGGCATATTGAAGAAGGATCAGCCGAGTGGTTCTTGTGGAAGAACAACTCCATTTGGCTCACTAACTTCACACACCATCAGGCTTCCAAGCAGCTCTCAAGGAAACTCAGTTTTCACACTCTATGCTTAGTGCCCTTTGAGTGCATTATCTAGGAATGAACCTGGTAGAGCATCCCACACAAACGAATGCTCCACATGCGGGTTTCACATGCCACCAACTCCACATTCACAGGCAACTTCAGCGCCACAGCCGGTTTCAGATAGTCCTCAATGCAAAGGCTCTAGACGCAAATATTGGTGTGAGAGCTAATTCAATCAAGGAAACACTGCATGTTGGTGAAGGGCATATTGAAGAAGGATCAGCCGAGTGGTTCTTGTGGGAGAACAACTCCATTTGGCTCACTAACTTCACACACCATCAGGCTTCCAAGAAGCTCTCAAGGAAACTCAGTTTTCACACTCTATGCTTAGTGACCTTTGAGTGCCTAGCACTGAAATGAAGCTTGGTGAGCATCCCGCACAAACGAATGCTCCACATGCGGGTTTCACATGCCACCAACTCCACATTCACAGGCAACTTCAGCGCCACAGCCGGTTTCAGATAGCCCTCAATGCAAAGGCTCTA
>NW_026699653.1:0-37242 GCF_030435755.1 Ochotona princeps
CCCTTCACCAACATGCAGTGTTGCCTTGATTGAATTAGCTCTCACACACCAATATTTGCGTCTAGAGCCTTTGCATTGAGGGCTATCTGAAAACGGCTGTGGCGGTGAAGTTGCCTGTGAATGTGGAGTTGGTGGCATGTGAAACCCGCATGTGGAGCATTCGTTTGTGTGGGATGCTCACCAAGCTTCATTTCAGTCCTAGGCACTCAAAGGGCACTAAGCATAGAGTGTGAAAACTGAGTTTCCTTGAGAGCTGCTTGGAAGCCTGATGGTGTGTGAAGTTAGTGAGCCAAATGGAGTTGTTCTCCCACAAGAACCACTCGGCTGATCCTTCTTCAATATGCCCTTCACCAACATGCAGTGTTTCCTTGATTGAATTAGCTCTCACACCAATATTTGCGTCTAGAGCCTTTGCATTGAGGGCTATCTGAAAACGGCTGTGGCGCTGAAGTTGCCTGTGAATGTGGAGTTGGTGGCATGTGAAACCCGCATGTGGAGCATTCGTTTGTGTGGGATGCTCACCAAGCTTCATTTCAGTCCTAGGCACTCAAAGGGCACTAAGCATAGAGTGTGAAAACTGAGTTTCCTTGAGAGCTGCTTGGAAGCCTGATGGTGTGTGAAGTTAGTGAGCCAAATGGAGTTGTTCTCCCACAAGAACCACTCGGCTGATCCTTCTTCAATATGCCCTTCACCAACATGCAGTGTTTCCTTGATTGAATTAGCTCTCACACCAATATTTGCGTCTAGAGCCTTTGCATTGAGGGCTATCTGAAAACGGCTGTGGCGCTGAAGTTGCCTGTGAATGTGGAGTTGGTGGCATGTGAAACCCGAATGTGGAGCATTCGTTTGTGTGGGATGCTCTACCAGGTTCATTCCTAGATAATGCACTCAAAGGGCACTAAGCATAGAGTGTGAAAACTGAGTTTCCTTGAGAGCTGCTTGGAAGCCTGATGGTGTGTGAAGTTAGTGAGCCAAATGGAGTTGTTCTCCCACAAGAACCACTCGGCTGATCCTTCTTCAATATGCCCTTCACCAACATGCAGTGTTTCCTTGATTGAATTAGCTCTCACACCAATATTTGCGTCTAGAGCCTTTGCATTGAGGGCTATCTGAAAACGGCTGTGGCGCTGAAGTTGCCTGTGAATGTGGAGTTGGTGGCATGTGAAACCCGCATGTGGAGCATTCGTTTGTGTGGGATGCTCACCAAGCTTCATTTCAGTCCTAGGCACTCAAAGGGCACTAAGCATAGAGTGTGAAAACTGAGTTTCTTTGAGAGCTGCTTGGAAGCCTGATGGTGTGTGAAGTTAGTGAGCCAAATGGAGTTGTTCTCCCACAAGAACCACTCGGCTGATCCTTCTTCAATATGCCCTTCACCAACATGCAGTGTTTCCTTGATTGAATTACCTCTCACACCAATATTTGCGTCTAGAGCCTTTGCATTGAGGGCTATCTGAAAACGGCTGTGGCGCTGAAGTTGCCTGTGAATGGGGAGTTGGTGGCATGTGAAACCCGCATGTGGAGCATTCGTTTGTGTGGGATGCTCTACCAGGTTCATTCCTAGATAATGCACTCAAAGGGCACTAAGCATAGAGTGTGAAAACTGAGTTTCTTTGAGAGCTGCTTGGAAGCCTGATGGTGTGTGAAGTTAGTGAGCCAAATGGAGTTGTTCTCCCACAAGAACCACTCGGCTGATGCTTCTTCAATATGCCCTTCACCAACATGCAGTGTTTCCTTGATTGAATTAGCTCTCACACCAATATTTGCGTCTAGAGCCTTTGCATTGAGGGCTATCTGAAAACGGCTGTGGCGCTGAAGTTGCCTGAGAATGTGGAGTTGGTGGCATGTGAAACCCGCATGTGGAGCATTCGTTTGTGTGGGATGCTCACCAAGCTTCATTTCAGTCCTAGGCACTCAAAGGGCACTAAGCATAGAGTGTGAAAACTGAGTTTCCTTGAGAGCTGCTTGGAAGCCTGATGGTGTGTGAAGTTAGTGAGCCAAATGGAGTTGTTCTCCCACAAGAACCACTCGGCTGATCCTTCTTCAATATGCCCTTCACCAACATGCAGTGTTTCCTTGATTGAATTAGCTCTCACACCAATATTTGCGTCTAGAGCCTTTGCATTGAGGGCTATCTGAAAACGGCTGTGGCGCTGAAGTTGCCTGTGAATGTGGAGTTGGTGGCATGTGAAACCCGCATGTGGAGCATTCGTATGTGTGGGATGCTCTACCAGGTTCATTCCTAGATAATGCACTCAAAGGGCACTAAGCATAGAGTGTGAAAACTGAGTTTCCTTGAGAGCTGCTTGGAAGCCTGATGGTGTGTGAAGTTAGTGAGCCAAATGGAGTGTTCTCCCACAAGAACCACTCGGCTGATCCTTCTTCAATATGCCCTTCACCAACATGCAGTGTTTCCTTGATTGAATTAGCTCTCACACCAATATTTGAGTCTAGAGCCTTTGCATTGAGGGCTATCTGAAAACGGCTGTGGCGCTGAAGTTGCCTGTGAATGTGGAGTTGGTGGCATGTGAAACCCGCATGTGGAGCATTCGTTTGTGTGGGATGCTCACCAAGCTTCATTTCAGTCCTAGGCACTCAAAGGGCACTAAGCATAGAGTGTGAAAACTGAGTTTCCTTGAGAGCTGCTTGGAAACCTGATGGTGTGCGAAGTTAGTGAGCCAAATGGAGTTGTTCTCCCACAAGAACCACTCGGCTGATCCTTCTTCAATATGCCCTTCACCAACATGCAGTGTTTCCTTGATTGAATTAGCTCTCACACCAATATTTGCGTCTAGAGCCTTTGCATTGAGGGCTATCTGAAAACGGCTGTGGCGCTGAAGTTGCCTGTGAATGTGGAGTTGGGGGCATGTGAAACCCGCATGTGGAGCATTCGTTTGTGTGGGATGCTCTACCCGGTTCATTCCTAGATAATGCACTCAAAGGGCACTAAGCATAGAGTGTGAAAACTGAGTTTCCTTGAGAGCTGCTTGGAGGTCTGATGGTGTGTGAAGTTGTTGAGCCAAATGGAGTTGTTCTCCCACAAGAACCACTCGGCTGATCCTTCTTCAATATGCCCTTCACCAACATGCAGTGTTTCCTTGATTGAATTAGCTCTCACACCAATATTTGCGTCTAGAGCCTTTGCATTGAGGGCTATCTGAAAACGGCTGTGGCGCTGAAGTTGCCTGTGAATGTGGAGTTGGTGGCATGTGAAACCCGCATGTGGAGCATTCGTTTGTGTGGGATGCTCACCAAGCTTCATTTCAGTCCTAGGCACTCAAAGGGCACTAAGCATAGAGTGTGAAAACTGAGTTTCCTTGAGAGCTGCTTGGAAGCCTGATGGTGTGTGAAGTTAGTGAGCCAAATGGAGTTGTTCTCCCACAAGAACCACTCGGCTGATCCTTCTTCAATACGCCCTTCACCAACATGCAGTGTTTCCTTGATTGAATTAGCTCTCACACCAATATTTGCGTCTAGAGCCTTTGCATTGAGGGCTATCTGAAAACGGCTGTGGCGCTGAAGTTGCCTGTGAATGTGGAGTTGGTGGCATGTGAAACCCGCATGTGGAGCATTCGTTTGTGTGGGATGCTCTACCAGGTTCATTCCTAGATAATGCACTCAAAGGGCACTAAGCATAGAGTGTGAAAACTGAGTTTCCTTGAGAGCTGCTTGGAAGCCTGATGGTGTGTGAAGTTAGTGAGCCAAATGGAGTTGTTCTCCCACAAGAACCACTCGGCTGATCCTTCTTCAATATGCCCTTCACCAACATGCAGTGTTTCCTTGATTGAATTACCTCTCACACAAATATTTGCGTCTAGAGCCTTTGCATTGAGGGCTATCTGAAAACGGCTGTGGCGCTGAAGTTGCCTGTGAATGGGGAGTTGGTGGCATGTGAAACCCGCATGTGGAGCATTCGTTTGTGTGGGATGCTCTACCAGGTTCATTCCTAGATAATGCACTCAAAGGGCACTAAACATAGAGTGTGAAAACTGAGTTTCTTTGAGAGCTGCTTGGAAGCCTGATGGTGTGTGAAGTTAGTGAGCCAAATGGAGTTGTTCTCCCACAAGAACCACTCGGCTGATCCTTCTTCAATATGTCCTTCACCAACATGCAGTGTTTCCTTGATTGAATTAGCTCTCACACCAATATTTGCGTCTAGAGCCTTTGCATTGAGGGCTATCTGAAAACGGCTGTGGCGCTGAAGTTGCCTGTGAATGTGGAGTTGGTGGCATGTGAAACCCGCATGTGGAGCATTCATTTGTGTGGGATGCTCTACCAGGTTCATTCCTAGATAATGCACTCAAAGGGCACTATGCATAGAGTGTGAAAACTGAGTTTCCTTGAGAGCTGCTTGGAAGCCTGATGGTGTGTGAAGTTAGTGAGCCAAATGGAGTTGTTCTCCCACAAGAACCACTCGGCTGATCCTTCTTCAATATGCCCTTCACCAACATGCAGTGTTTCCTTGATTGAATTAGCTCTCACACCAATATTTGCGTCTAGAGCCTTTGCATTGAGGGCTATCTGAAAACGGCTGTGGCGCTGAAGCTGCCTGTGAATGGGGAGTTGGTGGCATGTGAAACCCGCATGTGGAGCATTCGTTTGTGTGGGATGCTCTACCAGGTTCATTCCTAGATAATGCACTCAAAGGGCACTAAGCATAGAGTGTGAAAACTGAGTTTCTTTGAGAGCTGCTTGGAAGCCTGATGGTGTGTGAAGTTAGTGAGCCAAATGGAGTTGTTCTCCCACAAGAACCACTCGGCTGATCCTTCTTCAATATGCCCTTCACCAACATGCAGTGTTTCCTTGATTGAATTAGCTCTCACACCAATATTTGCGTCTAGAGCCTTTGCATTGAGGGCTATCTGAAAACGGCTGTGGCGCTGAAGTTGCCTGTGAATGTGGAGTTGGTGGCATGTGAAACCCGCATGTGGAGCATTCGTTTGTGTGGGATGCTCACCAAGCTTCATTTCAGTCCTAGGCACTCAAAGGGCACTAAGCATAGAGTGTGAAAACTGAGTTTCCTTGAGAGCTGCTTGGAAGCCTGATGGTGTGTGAAGTTAGTGAGCCAAATGGAGTTGTTCTCCCACAAGAACCACTCGGCTGATCCTTCTTCAATATGCCCTTCACCAACATGCAGTGTTTCCTTGATTGAATTAGCTCTCACACCAATATTTGCGTCTAGAGCCTTTGCATTGAGGGCTATCTGAAAACGGCTGTGGCGCTGAAGTTGCCTGTGAATGTGGAGTTGGTGGCATGTGAAACCCGCATGTGGAGCATTCGTATGTGTGGGATGCTCTACCAGGTTCATTCCTAGATAATGCACTCAAAGGGCACTAAGCATAGAGTGTGAAAACTGAGTTTCCTTGAGAGCTGCTTGGAAGTCTGATGGTGTGTGAAGTTAGTGAGCCAAATGGAGTTGTTCTCCCACAAGAACCACTCGGCTGATCCTTCTTCAATATGCCCTTCACCAACATGCAGTGTTTCCTTGATTGAATTAGCTCTCACACCAATATTTGCGTCTAGAGCCTTTGCATTGAGGGCTATCTGAAAACGGCTGTGGCGCTGAAGTTGCCTGTGAATGTGGAGTTGGTGGCATGTGAAACCCGCATGTGGAGCATTCGTTTGTGTGGGATGCTCACCAAGCTTCATTTCAGTCCTAGGCACTCAAAGGGCACTAAGCATAGAGTGTGAAAACTGAGTTTCCTTGAGAGCTGCTTGGAAGCCTGATGGTGTGTGAAGTTAGTGAGCCAAATGGAGTTGTTCTCCCACAAGAACCACTCGGCTGATCCTTCTTCAATATGCCCTTCACCAACATGCAGTGTTTCCTTGATTGAATTAGCTCTCACACCAATATTTGCGTCTAGAGCCTTTGCATTGAGGGCTATCTGAAAACGGCTGTGGCGCTGAAGTTGCCTGTGAATGTGGAGTTGGTGGCATGTGAAACCCGCATGTGGAGCATTCGTTTGTGTGGGATGCTCTACCAGGTTCATTCCTAGATAATGCACTCAAAGGGCACTAAGCATAGAGTGTGAAAACTGAGTTTCCTTGAGAGCTGCTTGGAAGCCTGATGGTGTATGAAGTTAGTGAGCCAAATGGAGTTGTTCTCCCACAAGAACCACTCGGCTGATCCTTCTTCAATATGCCCTTCACCAACATGCATTGTTTCCTTGATTGAATTACCTCTCACACAAATATTTGCGTCTAGAGCCTTTGCATTGAGGGCTATCTGAAAACGGCTGTGGCGCAGAAGTTGCCTGTGAATGGGGAGTTGGTGGCATGTGAAACCCGCATGTGGAGCATTCGTTTGTGTGGGATGCTCTACCAGGTTCATTCCTAGATAATGCACTCAAAGGGCACTAAGCATAGAGTGTGAAAACTGAGTTTCTTTGAGAGCTGCTTGGAAGCCTGATGGTGTGTGAAGTTAGTGAGCCAAATGGAGTTGTTCTCCCACAAGAACCACTCGGCTGATCCTTCTTCAATATGTCCTTCACCAACATGCAGTGTTTCCTTGATTGAATTAGCTCTCACACCAATATTTGCGTCTAGAGCCTTTGCATTGAGGGCTATCTGAAAACGGCTGTGGCGCTGAAGTTGCCTGTGAATGTGGAGTTGGTGGCATGTGAAACCCGCATGTGGAGCATTCGTTTGTGTGGGATGCTCTACCAGGTTCATTCCTAGATAATGCACTCAAAGGGCACTATGCATAGAGTGTGAAAACTGAGTTTCCTTGAGAGCTGCTTGGAAGCCTGATGGTGTGTGAAGTTAGTGAGCCAAATGGAGTTGTTCTCCCACAAGAATCACTCGGCTGATCCTTCTTCAATATGCCCTTCACCAACATGCAGTGTTTCCTTGATTGAATTAGCTCTCACACCAATATTTGCGTCTAGAGCCTTTGCATTGAGGGCTATCTGAAAACGGCTGTGGCGCTGAAGCTGCCTGTGAATGGGGAGTTGGTGGCATGTGAAACCCGCATGTGGAGCATTCGTTTGTGTGGGATGCTCTACCAGGTTCATTCCTAGATAATGCACTCAAAGGGCACTAAGCATAGAGTGTGAAAACTGAGTTTCTTTGAGAGCTGCTTGGAAGCCTGATGGTGTGTGAAGTTAGTGAGCCAAATGGAGTTGTTCTCCCACAAGAACCACTCGGCTGATCCTTCTTCAATATGCCCTTCACCAACATGCAGTGTTTCCTTGATTGAATTAGCTCTCACACCAATATTTGCGTCTAGAGCCTTTGCATTGAGGGCTATCTGAAAACGGCTGTGGCGCTGAAGTTGCCTGTGAATGTGGAGTTGGTGGCATGTGAAACCCGCATGTGGAGCATTCGTTTGTGTGGGATGCTCACCAAGCTTCATTTCAGTCCTAGGCACTCAAAGGGCACTAAGCATAGAGTGTGAAAACTGAGTTTCCTTGAGAGCTGCTTGGAAGCCTGATGGTGTGTGAAGTTAGTGAGCCAAATGGAGTTGTTCTCCCACAAGAACCACTCGGCTGATCCTTCTTCAATATGCCCTTCACCAACATGCAGTGTTTCCTTGATTGAATTAGCTCTCACACCAATATTTGCGTCTAGAGCCTTTGCATTGAGGGCTATCTGAAAACGGCTGTGGCGCTGAAGTTGCCTGTGAATGTGGAGTTGGTGGCATGTGAAACCCGCATGTGGAGCATTCGTATGTGTGGGATGCTCTACCAGGTTCATTCCTAGATAATGCACTCAAAGGGCACTAAGCATAGAGTGTGAAAACTGAGTTTCCTTGAGAGCTGCTTGGAAGTCTGATGGTGTGTGAAGTTAGTGAGCCAAATGGAGTTGTTCTCCCACAAGAACCACTCGGCTGATCCTTCTTCAATATGCCCTTCACCAACATGCAGTGTTTCCTTGATTGAATTAGCTCTCACACCAATATTTGCGTCTAGAGCCTTTGCATTGAGGGCTATCTGAAAACGGCTGTGGCGCTGAAGTTGCCTGTGAATGTGGAGTTGGTGGCATGTGAAACCCGCATGTGGAGCATTCGTTTGTGTGGGATGCTCTACCAGGTTCATTCCTAGATAATGCACTCAAAGGGCACTAAGCATAGAGTGTGAAAACTGAGTTTCCTTGAGAGCTGCTTGGAAGCCTGATGGTGTGTGAAGTTAGTGAGCCAAATGGAGTTGTTCTCCCACAAGAACCACTCGGCTGATCCTTCTTCAATATGCCCTTCACCAACATGCAGTGTTTCCTTGATTGAATTAGCTCTCACACCAATATTTGCGTCTAGAGCCTTTGCATTGAGGGCTATCTGAAAACGGCTGTGGCGCTGAAGTTGCCTGAGAATGTGGAGTTGGTGGCATGTGAAACCCGCATGTGGAGCATTCGTTTGTGTGGGATGCTCACCAAGCTTCATTTCAGTCCTAGGCACTCAAAGGGCACTAAGCATAGAGTGTGAAAACTGAGTTTCCTTGAGAGCTGCTTGGAAACCTGATGGTGTGCGAAGTTAGTGAGCCAAATGGAGTTGTTCTCCCACAAGAACCACTCGGCTGATCCTTCTTCAATATGCCCTTCACCAACATGCAGTGTTTCCTTGATTGAATTAGCTCTCACACCAATATTTGCATCTAGAGCCTTTGCATTGAGGGCTATCTGAAAACGGCTGTGGCGCTGAAGTTGCCTGTGAATGTGGAGTTGGTGGCATGTGAAACCCGCATGTGGAGCATTCGTTTGTGTGGGATGCTCTACCCGGTTCATTCCTAGATAATGCACTCAAAGGGCACTAAGCATAGAGTGTGAAAACTGAGTTTCCTTGAGAGCTGCTTGGAAGCCTGATGGTGTGTGAAGTTAGTGAGCCAAATGGAGTTGTTCTCCCACAAGAACCACTCGGCTGATCCTTCTTCAATATGCCCTTCACCAACATGCAGTGTTTCCTTGATTGAATTAGCTCTCACACCAATATTTGCGTCTAGAGCCTTTGCATTGAGGGCTATCTGAAAACGGCTGTGGCGCTGAAGTTGCCTGTGAATGTGGAGTTGGTGGCATGTGAAACCCGCATGTGGAGCATTCGTTTGTGTGGGATGCTCTACCAGGTTCATTCCTAGATAATGCACTCAAAGGGCACTAAGCATAGAGTGTGAAAACTGAGTTTCCTTGAGAGCTGCTTGGAAGTGTGATGGTGTGTGAAGTTAGTGAGCCAAATGGAGTTGTTCTCCCACAAGAACCACTCGGCTGATCCTTCTTCAATATGCCCTTCACCAACATGCAGTGTTTCCTTGATTGAATTAGCTCTCACACCAATATTTGCGTCTAGAGCCTTTGCATTGAGGGCTATCTGAAAACGGCTGTGGCGCTGAAGTTGCCTGTGAATGTGGAGTTGGTGGCATGTGAAACCCGCATGTGGAGCATTCGTTTGTGTGGGATGCTCTACCAGGTTCATTCCTAGATAATGCACTCAAAGGGCACTAAGCATAGAGTGTGAAAACTGAGTTTCTTTGAGAGCTGCTTGGAAGCCTGATGGTGTGTGAAGTTAGTGAGCCAAATGGAGTTGTTCTCCCACAAGAACCACTCGGCTGATCCTTCTTCAATATGCCCTTCACCAACATGCAGTGTTTCCTTGATTGAATTAGCTCTCACACCAATATTTGCGTCTAGAGCCTTTGCATTGAGGGCTATCTGAAAACGGCTGTGGCGCTGAAGTTGCCTGTGAATGTGGAGTTGGTGGCATGTGAAACCCGCATGTGGAGCATTCGTTTGTGTGGGATGCTCACCAAGCTTCATTTCAGTCCTAGGCACTCAAAGGGCACTAAGCATAGAGTGTGAAAACTGAGTTTCCTTGAGAGCTGCTTGGAAGCCTGATGGTGTGTGAAGTTAGTGAGCCAAATGGAGTTGTTCTCCCACAAGAACCACTCGGCTGATCCTTCTTCAATATGCCCTTCACCAACATGCAGTGTTTCCTTGATTGAATTAGCTCTCACACCAATATTTGCGTCTAGAGCCTTTGCATTGAGGGCTATCTGAAAACGGCTGTGGCGCTGAAGTTGCCTGTGAATGTGGAGTTGGTGGCATGTGAAACCCGCATGTGGAGCATTCGTATGTGTGGGATGCTCTACCAGGTTCATTCCTAGATAATGCACTCAAAGGGCACTAAGCATAGAGTGTGAAAACTGAGTTTCCTTGAGAGCTGCTTGGAAGCCTGATGGTGTGTGAAGTTAGTGAGCCAAATGGAGTTGTTCTCCCACAAGAACCACTCGGCTGATCCTTCTTCAATATGCCCTTCACCAACATGCAGTGTTTCCTTGATTGAATTAGCTCTCACACCAATATTTGCGTCTAGAGCCTTTGCATTGAGGGCTATCTGAAAACGGCTGTGGCGCTGAAGTTGCCTGAGAATGTGGAGTTGGTGGCATGTGAAACCCGCATGTGGAGCATTCGTTTGTGTGGGATGCTCACCAAGCTTCATTTCAGTCCTAGGCACTCAAAGGGCACTAAGCATAGAGTGTGAAAACTGAGTTTCCTTGAGAGCTGCTTGGAAACCTGATGGTGTGCGAAGTTAGTGAGCCAAATGGAGTTGTTCTCCCACAAGAACCACTCGGCTGATCCTTCTTCAATATGCCCTTCACCAACATGCAGTGTTTCCTTGATTGAATTAGCTCTCACACCAATATTTGCGTCTAGAGCCTTTGCATTGAGGGCTATCTGAAAACGGCTGTGGCGCTGAAGTTGCCTGTGAATGTGGAGTTGGTGGCATGTGAAACCCGCATGTGGAGCATTCGTTTGTGTGGGATGCTCTACCAGGTTCATTCCTAGATAATGCACTCAAAGGGCACTAAGCATAGAGTGTGAAAACTGAGTTTCCTTGAGAGCTGCTTGGAAGCCTGATGGTGTGTGAAGTTAGTGAGCCAAATGGAGTTGTTCTCCCACAAGAACCACTCGGCTGATCCTTCTTCAATATGCCCTTCACCAACATGCAATGTTTCCTTGATTGAATTAGCTCTCACACCAATATTTGCGTCTAGAGCCTTTGCGTTGAGGGCTATCTGAAAACGGCTGTGGCGCTGAAGTTGCCTGAGAATGTGGAGTTGGTGGCATGTGAAACCCGCATGTGGAGCATTCGTTTGTGTGGGATGCTCTACCAGGTTCATTCCTAGATAATGCACTCAAAGGGCACTAAGCATAGAGTGTGAAAACTGAGTTTCCTTGAGAGCTGCTTGGAAGTCTGATGGTGTGTGAAGTTGTTGAGCCAAATGGAGTTGTTCTCCCACAAGAACCACTCGGCTGATCCTTCTTCAATATGCCCTTCACCAACATGCAGTGTTTCCTTGATTGAATTAGCTCTCACACCAATATTTGCGTCTAGAGCCTTTGCATTGATTGCTATCTGAAAACGGCTGTGGCGCTGAAGTTGCCTGTGAATGTGGAGTTGGTGGCATGTGAAACCCGCATGTGGAGCATTCGTTTGTGTGGGATGCTCTACCAGGTTCATTCCTAGATAATGCACTCAAAGGGCACTAAGCATAGAGTGTGAAAACTGAGTTTCCTTGAGAGCTGCTTGGAAGTGTGATGGTGTGTGAAGTTAGTGAGCCAAATGGAGTTGTTCTCCCACAAGAACCACTCGGCTGATCCTTCTTCAATATGCCCTTCACCAACATGCAGTGTTTCCTTGATTGAATTAGCTCTCAAACCAATATTTGCGTCTAGAGCCTTTGCATTGAGGGCTATCTGAAAACGGCTGTGGCGCTGAAGTTGCCTGTGAATGTGGAGTTGGTGGCATGTGAAACCCGCATGTGGAGCATTCGTTTGTGTGGGATGCTCTACCAGGTTCATTCCTAGATAATGCACTCAAAGGGCACTAAGCATAGAGTGTGAAAACTGAGTTTCCTTGAGAGCTGCTTGGAAGCCTGATGGTGTGTGAAGTTAGTGAGCCAAATGGAGTTGTTCTCCCACAAGAACCACTCGGCTGATCCTTCTTCAATATGCCCTTCACCAACATGCAGTGTTTCCTTGATTGAATTAGCTCTCACACCAATATTTGCGTCTAGAGCCTTTGCATTGAGGGCTATCTGAAAACGGCTGTGGCGCTGAAGTTGCCTGAGAATGTGGAGTTGGTGGCATGTGAAACCCGCATGTGGAGCATTCGTTTGTGTGGGATGCTCACCAAGCTTCATTTCAGTCCCAGGCACTCAAAGGGCACTAAGCATAGAGTGTGAAAACTGAGTTTCCTTGAGAGCTGCTTGGAAGCCTGATGGTGTGCGAAGTTAGTGAGCCAAATGGAGTTGTTCTCCCACAAGAACCACTCGGCGGATCCTTCTTCAATATGCCCTTCACCAACATGCAGTGTTTCCTTGATTGAATTAGCTCTCACACCAATATTTGAGTCTAGAGCCTTTGCATTGAGGGCTATCTGAAAACGGCTGTGGCGCTGAAGTTGCCTGAGAATGTGGAGTTGGTGGCATGTGAAACCCGCATCTGGAGCATTCGTTTGTGTGGGATGCTCTACCCGGTTCATTCCTAGATAATGCACTCAAAGGGCACTAAGCATAGAGTGTGAAAACTGAGTTTCCTTGAGAGCTGCTTGGAAGCCTGATGGTGTGTGAAGTTAGTGAGCCAAATGGAGTTGTTCTCCCACAAGAACCACTCGGCTGATCCTTCTTCAATATGCCCTTCACCAACATGCAGTGTTTCCTTGATTGAATTAGCTCTCACACCAATATTTGCGTCTAGAGCCTTTGCATTGATTGCTATCTGAAAACGGCTGTGGCGCTGAAGTTGCCTGTGAATGTGGAGTTGGTGGCATGTGAAACCCGCATGTGGAGCATTCGTTTGTGTGGGATGCTCTACCAGGTTCATTCCTAGATAATGCACTCAAAGGGCACTAAGCATAGAGTGTGAAAACTGAGTTTCCTTGAGAGCTGCTTGGAAGTGTGATGGTGTGTGAAGTTAGTGAGCCAAATGGAGTTGTTCTCCCACAAGAACCACTCGGCTGATCCTTCTTCAATATGCCCTTCACCAACATGCAGTGTTTCCTTGATTGAATTAGCTCTCAAACCAATATTTGCGTCTAGAGCCTTTGCATTGAGGGCTATCTGAAAACGGCTGTGGCGCTGAAGTTGCCTGTGAATGTGGAGTTGGTGGCATGTGAAACCCGCATGTGGAGCATTCGTTTGTGTGGGATGCTCTACCAGGTTCATTCCTAGATAATGCACTCAAAGGGCACTAAGCATAGAGTGTGAAAACTGAGTTTCCTTGAGAGCTGCTTGGAAGCCTGATGGTGTGTGAAGTTAGTGAGCCAAATGGAGTTGTTCTCCCACAAGAACCACTCGGCTGATCCTTCTTCAATATGCCCTTCACCAACATGCAGTGTTTCCTTGATTGAATTAGCTCTCACACCAATATTTGCGTCTAGAGCCTTTGCATTGAGGGCTATCTGAAAACGGCTGTGGCGCTGAAGTTGCCTGAGAATGTGGAGTTGGTGGCATGTGAAACCCGCATGTGGAGCATTCGTTTGTGTGGGATGCTCACCAAGCTTCATTTCAGTCCCAGGCACTCAAAGGGCACTAAGCATAGAGTGTGAAAACTGAGTTTCCTTGAGAGCTGCTTGGAAGCCTGATGGTGTGCGAAGTTAGTGAGCCAAATGGAGTTGTTCTCCCACAAGAACCACTCGGCGGATCCTTCTTCAATATGCCCTTCACCAACATGCAGTGTTTCCTTGATTGAATTAGCTCTCACACCAATATTTGAGTCTAGAGCCTTTGCATTGAGGGCTATCTGAAAACGGCTGTGGCGCTGAAGTTGCCTGAGAATGTGGAGTTGGTGGCATGTGAAACCCGCATCTGGAGCATTCGTTTGTGTGGGATGCTCTACCCGGTTCATTCCTAGATAATGCACTCAAAGGGCACTAAGCATAGAGTGTGAAAACTGAGTTTCCTTGAGAGCTGCTTGGAAGCCTGATGGTGTGTGAAGTTAGTGAGCCAAATGGAGTTGTTCTCCCACAAGAACCACTCGGCTGATCCTTCTTCAATATGCCCTTCACCAACATGCAGTGTTTCCTTGATTGAATTAGCTCTCACACCAATATTTGCGTCTAGAGCCTTTGCATTGAGGGCTATCTTAAAACGGCTGTGGCGCTGAAGTTGCCTGTGAATGTGGAGTTGGTGGCATGTGAAACCCGCATGTGGAGCATTCGTTTGTGTGGGATGCTCTACCCGGTTCATTCCTAGATAATGCACTCAAAGGGCACTAAGCATAGAGTGTGAAAACTGAGTTTCCTTGAGAGCTGCTTGGAAGCCTGATGGTGTGTGAAGTTAGTGAGCCAAATGGAGTTGTTCTCCCACAAGAACCACTCGGCTGATCCTTCTTCAATATGCCCTTCACCAACATGCAGTGTTTCCTTGATTGAATTAGCTCTCACACCAATATTTGCGTCTAGAGCCTTTGCATTGAGGGCTATCTGAAAACGGCTGTGGCGCTGAAGTTGCCTGAGAATGTGGAGTTGGTGGCATGTGAAACCCGCATGTGGAGCATTCGTTTGTGTGGGATGCTCACCAAGCTTCATTTCAGTCCTAGGCACTCAAAGGGCACTAAGCATAGAGTGTGAAAACTGAGTTTCCTTGAGAGCTGCTTGGAAGCCTGATGGTGTGCGAAGTTAGTGAGCCAAATGGAGTTGTTCTCCCACAAGAACCACTCGGCGGATCCTTCTTCAATATGCCCTTCACCAACATGCAGTGTTTCCTTGATTGAATTAGCTCTCACAACCAATATTTGCGTCTAGAGCCTTTGCATTGAGGGCTATCTGAAAACGGCTGTGGCGCTGAAGTTGCCTGAGAATGTGGAGTTGGTGGCATGTGAAACCCGCATCTGGAGCATTCGTTTGTGTGGGATGCTCTACCCGGTTCATTCCTAGATAATGCACTCAAAGGGCACTAAGCATAGAGTGTGAAAACTGAGTTTCCTTGAGAGCTGCTTGGAAGCCTGATGCTGTGTGAAGTTAGTGAGCCAAATGGAGTTGTTCTCCCACAAGAACCACTCGGCTGATCCTTCTTCAATATGCCCTTCACCAACATGCAGTGTTTCCTTCATTGAATTAGCTCTCACACCAATATTTGCGTCTAGAGCCTTTGCATTGAGGGCTATCTGAAAACGGCTGTGGCGCTGAAGTTGCCTGTGAATGTGGAGTTGGTGGCATGTGAAACCCGCATGTGGAGCATTCGTTTGTGTGGGATGCTCTACCCAGGTTCATTCCTAGATAATGCACTCAAAGGGCACTAAGATAGAGTGTGAAAACTGAGTTTCCTTGAGAGCTGCTTGGAAGCCTGATGGTGTGTGAAGTTAGTGAGCCAAATGGAGTTGTTCTCCCACAAGAACCACTCGGCTGATCCTTCTTCAATATGCCCTTCACCAACATGCAGTGTTTCCTTGATTGAATTAGCTCTCACACCAATATTTGCGTCTAGAGCCTTTGCATTGAGGGCTATCTGAAAACGGCTGTGGCGCTGAAGTTGCCTGTGAATGTGGAGTTGGTGGCATGTGAAACCCGCATGTGGAGCATTCGTTTGTGTGGGATGCTCACCAAGCTTCATTTCAGTCCTAGGCACTCAAAGGGCACTAAGCATAGAGTGTGAAAACTGAGTTTCCTTGAGAGCTGCTTGGAAGCCTGATGGTGTGTGAAGTTAGTGAGCCAAATGGAGTTGTTTTCCCACAAGAACCACTCGGCTGATCCTTCTTCAATATGCCCTTCACCAACATGCAGTGTTTCCTTGATTGAATTAGCTCTCACACCAATATTTGCGTCTAGAGCCTTTGCATTGAGGGCTATCTGAAAACGGCTGTGGCGCTGAAGTTGCCTGTGAATGTGGAGTTGGTGGCATGTGAAACCCGCATGTGGAGCATTCGTATGTGTGGGATGCTCTACCAGGTTCATTCCTAGATAATGCACTCAAAGGGCACTAAGCATAGAGTGTGAAAACTGAGTTTCCTTGAGAGCTGCTTGGAAGCCTGATGGTGTGTGAAGTTAGTGAGCCAAATGGAGTTGTTCTCCCACAAGAACCACTCGGCTGATCCTTCTTCAATATGCCCTTCACCAACATGCAGTGTTTCCTTGATTGAATTAGCTCTCACACCAATATTTGCGTCTAGAGCCTTTGCATTGAGGGCTATCTGAAAACGGCTGTGGCGCTGAAGTTGCCTGTGAATGTGGAGTTGGTGGCATGTGAAACCCGCATGTGGAGCATTCGTTTGTGTGGGATGCTCTACCAGGTTCATTCCTAGATAATGCACTCAAAGGGCACTAAGATAGAGTGTGAAAACTGAGTTTCCTTGAGAGCTGCTTGGAAGCCTGATGGTGTGTGAAGTTAGTGAGCCAAATGGAGTTGTTCTCCCACAAGAACCACTCGGCTGATCCTTCTTCAATATGCCCTTCACCAACATGCAGTGTTTCCTTGATTGAATTAGCTCTCACACCAATATTTGCGTCTAGAGCCTTTGCATTGAGGGCTATCTGAAAACGGCTGTGGCGCTGAAGTTGCCTGTGAATGTGGAGTTGGTGGCATGTGAAACCCGCATGTGGAGCATTCGTTTGTGTGGGATGCTCACCAAGCTTCATTTCAGTCCTAGGCACTCAAAGGGCACTAAGCATAGAGTGTGAAAACTGAGTTTCCTTGAGAGCTGCTTGGAAGCCTGATGGTGTGTGAAGTTAGTGAGCCAAATGGAGTTGTTCTCCCACAAGAACCACTCGGCTGATCCTTCTTCAATATGCCCTTCACCAACATGCAGTGTTTCCTTGATTGAATTAGCTCTCACACCAATATTTGCGTCTAGAGCCTTTGCATTGAGGGCTATCTGAAAACGGCTGTGGCGCTGAAGTTGCCTGTGAATGTGGAGTTGGTGGCATGTGAAACCCGCATGTGGAGCATTCGTATGTGTGGGATGCTCTACCAGGTTCATTCCTAGATAATGCACTCAAAGGGCACTAAGCATAGAGTGTGAAAACTGAGTTTCCTTGAGAGCTGCTTGGAAGCCTGATGGTGTGTGAAGTTAGTGAGCCAAATGGAGTTGTTCTCCCACAAGAACCACTCGGCTGATCCTTCTTCAATATGCCCTTCACCAACATGCAGTGTTTCCTTGATTGAATTAGCTCTCACACCAATATTTGCGTCTAGAGCCTTTGCATTGAAGGCTATCTGAAAACGGCTGTGGCGCTGAAGTTGCCTGAGAATGTGGAGTTGGTGGCATGTGAAACCCACATGTGGAGCATTCGTTTGTGTGGGATGCTCACCAAGCTTCATTTCAGTCCTAGGCACTCAAAGGGCACTAAGCATAGAGTGTGAAAACTGAGTTTCTTTGAGAGCTGCTTGGAAGCCTAATGGTGTGTGAAGTTAGTGAGCCAAATGGAGTTGTTCTCCCACAAGAACCACTCGGCTGATCCTTCTTCAATATGCCCTTCACCAACATGCAGTGTTTCCTTGATTGAATTAGCTCTCACACCAATATTTGCGTCTAGAGCCTTTGCATTGAGGGCTATCTGAAAACGGCTGTGGCGCTGAAGTTGCCTGTGAATGGGGAGTTGGTGGCATGTGAAACCCGCATGTGGAGCATTCGTATGTGTGGGATGCTCTACCAGGTTCATTCCTAGATAATGCACTCAAAGGGCACTAAGCATAGAGTGTGAAAACTGAGTTTCTTTGAGAGCTGCTTGGAAGCCTAATGGTGTGTGAAGTTAGTGAGCCAAATGGAGTTGTTCTCCCACAAGAACCACTCGGCTGATCCTTCTTCAATATGCCCTTCACCAACATGCAGTGTTTCCTTGATTGAATTAGCTCTCACACCAATATTTGCGTCTAGAGCCTTTGCATTGAGGGCTATCTGAAAACGGCTGTGGCGCTGAAGTTGCCTGTGAATGTGGAGTTGGTGACATGTGAAACCCGCATGTGGAGCATTCGTATGTGTGGGATGCTCTACCAGGTTCATTCCTAGATAATGCACTCAAAGGGCACTAAGCATAGAGTGTGAAAACTGAGTTTCCTTGAGAGCTGCTTGGAAGCCTGATGGTGTGTGAAGTTAGTGAGCCAAATGGAGTTGTTCTCCCACAAGAACCACTCGGCTGATCCTTCTTCAATATGCCCTTCACCAACATGCAGTGTTTCCTTGATTGAATTAGCTCTCACACCAATATTTGCGTCTAGAGCCTTTGCATTGAGGGCTATCTGAAAACGGCTGTGGCGCTGAAGTTGCCTGTGAATGTGGAGTTGGTGGCATGTGAAACCCGCATGTGGAGCATTCGTTTGTGTGAGATGCTCTACCAGGTTCATTCCTAGAAAATGCACTCAAAGGGCACTAAGCATAGAGTGTGAAAACTGAGTTTCCTTGAGAGCTGCTTGGAAGTCTGATGGTGTGTGAAGTTAGTGAGCCAAATGGAGTTGTTCTCCCACAAGAACCACTCGGCTGATCCTTCTTCAATATGCCCTTCACCAACATGCAGTGTTTCCTTGATTGAATTAGCTCTCACACCAATATTTGCGTCTAGAGCCTTTGCATTGAGGGCTATCTGAAAACGGCTGTGGCGCTGAAGTTGCCTGTGAATGTGGAGTTGGTGGCATGTGAAACCCGCATGTGGAGCATTCGTTTGTGTGGGATGCTCTACCCGGTTCATTCCTAGATAATGCACTCAAAGGGCACTAAGCATAGAGTGTGAAAACTGAGTTTCCTTGAGAGCTGCTTGGAAGCCTGATGGTGTGTGAAGTTAGTGAGCCAAATGGAGTTGTTCTCCCACAAGAACCACTCGGCTGATCCTTCTTCAATATGCCCTTCACCAACATGCAATGTTTCCTTGATTGAATTAGCTCTCACACCAATATTTGCGTCTAGAGCCTTTGCATTGAGGGCTATCTGAAAAACGCTGTGGCGCTGAAGTTGCCTGAGAATGTGGAGTTGGTGGCATGTGAAACCCGAATGTGGAGCATTCGTTTGTTTGGGATGCTCACCAAGCTTCATTTCAGTCCTAGGCACTCAAAGGGCACTAAGCATAGAGTGTGAAAACTGAGTTTCCTTGAGAGCTGCTTGGAAGCCTGATGGTGTGCGAAGTTAGTGAGCCAAATGGAGTTGTTCTCCTACCAAAACCACTCGGCTGATCCTTCTTCAATATGCCCTTCACCAACATGCAGTGTTTCCTTGATTGAATTAGCTCTCACACCAATATTTGCGTCTAGAGCCTTTGCATTGAGGGCTATCTGAAAACGGCTGTGGCGCTGAAGTTGCCTGTGAATGTGGAGTTGGTGGCATGTGAAACCCGCATGTGGAGCATTCGTATGTGTGGGATGCTCTACCAGGTTCATTCCTAGATAATGCACTCAAAGGGCACTAAGCATAGAGTGTGAAAACTGAGTTTCCTTGAGAGCTGCTTGGAAGCCTGATGGTGTGTGAAGTTAGTGAGCCAAATGGAGTTGTTCTCCCACAAGAACCACTCGGCTGATCCTTCTTCAATATGCCCTTCACCAACATGCAAAGTTTCCTTGATTGAATTAGCTCTCACACCAATATTTGCGTCTAGAGCCTTTGCATTGAGGGCTATCTGAAAACGGCTGTGGCGCTGAAGTTGCCTGTGAATGTGGAGTTGGTGGCATGTGAAACCCGCATGTGAGCATTCGTATGTGTGGGATGCTTTACTAGGGTCATTCCTAGATAATGCACTCAAAGGGCACTAAGCATAGAGTGTGAAAACTGAGTTTCCTTGAGAGCTGCTTGGAAGCCTGATGGTGTGTGAAGTTAGTGAGCCAAATGGAGTTGTTCTCCCACAAGAACCACTCGGCTGATCCTTCTTCAATATGCCCTTCACCAACATGCAGTGTTTCCTTGATTGAATTAGCTCTCACACCAATATTTGCGTCTAGAGCCTTTGCATTGAGGGCTATCTGAAAACGGCTGTGGCGCTGAAGTTGCCTGAGAATGTGGAGTTGGTGGCATGTGAAACCCGCATGTGGAGCATTCGTTTGTGTGGGATGCTCACCAAGCTTCATTTCAGTCCTAGGCACTCAAAGGGCACTAAGCATAGAGTGTGAAAACTGAGTTTCCTTGAGAGCTGCTTGGAAGCCTGATGGTGTGCGAAGTTAGTGAGCCAAATGGAGTTGTTCTCCCACAAGAACCACTCGGCGGATCCTTCTTCAATATGCCCTTCACCAACATGCAGTGTTTCCTTGATTGAATTAGCTCTCACACCAATATTTGCGTCTAGAGCCTTTGCATTGAGGGCTATCTGAAAACGGCTGTGGCGCTGAAGTTGCCTGAGAATGTGGAGTTGGTGGCATGTGAAACCCGCATGTGGAGCATTCGTTTGTGTGGGATGCTCTACCCGGTTCATTCCTAGATAATGCACTCAAAGGGCACTAAGCATAGAGTGTGAAAACTGAGTTTCCTTGAGAGCTGCTTGGAAGCCTGATGGTGTATGAAGTTAGTGAGCCAAATGGAGTTGTTCTCCCACAAGAACCACTCGGCTGATCCTTCTTCAATATGCCCTTCACCAACATGCAGTGTTTCCTTGATTGAATTACCTCTCACACAAATATTTGCGTCTAGAGCCTTTGCATTGAGGGCTATCTGAAAACGGCTGTGGCGCTGAAGTTGCCTGTGAATGTGGAGTTGGTGGCATGTGAAACCCGCATGTGGAGCATTCGTATGTGTGGGATGCTTTACTAGGGTCATTCCTAGATAATGCACTCAAAGGGCACTAAGCATAGAGTGTGAAAACTGAGTTTCCTTGAGAGCTGCTTGGAAGCCTGATGGTGTGTGAAGTTAGTGAGCCAAATGGAGTTGTTCTCCCACAAGAACCACTCGGCGGATCCTTCTTCAATATGCCCTTCACCAACATGCAGTGTTTCCTTGATATGAAATTAGCTCTCACACCAATATTTGCGTCTAGAGCCTTTGCATTGAGGGCTATCTGAAAACGGCTGTGGCGCTGAAGTTGCCTGAGAATGTGGAGTTGGTGGCATGTGAAACCCGCATGTGGAGCATTCGTTTGTGTGGGATGCTCTACCCGGTTCATTCCTAGATAATGCACTCAAAGGGCACTAAGCATAGAGTGTGAAAACTGAGTTTCCTTGAGAGCTGCTTGGAAGCCTGATGGTGTATGAAGTTAGTGAGCCAAATGGAGTTGTTCTCCCACAAGAACCACTCGGCTGATCCTTCTTCAATATGCCCTTCACCAACATGCAGTGTTTCCTTGATTGAATTAGCTCTCACACAAATATTTGCGTCTAGAGCCTTTGCATTGAGGGCTATCTGAAAACGGCTGTGGCGCTGAAGTTGCCTGTGAATGTGGAGTTGGTGGCATGTGAAACCCGCATGTGGAGCATTCGTTTGTGTGGGATGCTCTACCCGGTTCATTCCTAGATAATGCACTCAAAGGGCACTAAGCATAGAGTGTGAAAACTGAGTTTCCTTGAGAGCTGCTTGGAAGCCTGATGGTGTATGAAGTTAGTGAGCCAAATGGAGTTGTTCTCCCACAAGAACCACTCGGCTGATCCTTCTTCAATATGCCCTTCACCAACATGCAGTGTTTCCTTGATTGAATTAGCTCTCACACCAATATTTGCGTCTAGAGCCTTTGCATTGAGGGCTATCTGAAAACGGCTGTGGCGCTGAAGTTGCCTGTGAATGTGGAGTTGGTGGCATGTGAAACCCGAATGTGGAGCATTCGTATGTGTGGGATGCTCTACCAGGTTCATTCCTAGATAATGCACTCATAGGGCACTAAGCATAGAGTGTGAAAACTGAGTTTCCTTGAGAGCTGCTTGGAAGCCTGATGGTGTGTGAAGTTAGTGAGCCAAATGGAGTTGTTCTCCCACAAGAACCACTCGGCTGATCCTTCTTCAATATGCCCTTCACCAACATGCAATGTTTCCTTGATTGAATTAGCTCTCACACCAATATTTGCGTCTAGAGCCTTTGCATTGAGGGCTATCTGAAAACGGCTGTGGCGCTGAAGTTGCCTGTGAATGTGGAGTTGGTGGCATGTGAAACCCGCATGTGGAGCATTCGTATGTGTGGGATGCTCTACTAGGGTCATTCCTAGATAATGCACTCAAAGGGCACTAAGCATAGAGTGTGAAAACTGAGTTTCCTTGAGAGCTGCTTGGAAGCCTGATGGTGTGTGAAGTTAGTGAGCCAAATGGAGTTGTTCTCCCACAAGAACCACTCGGCTGATCCTTCTTCAATATGCCCTTCACCAACATGCAGTGTTTCCTTGATTGAATTAGCTCTCACACCAATATTTGCGTCTAGAGCCTTTGCATTGAGGGCTATCTGAAAACGGCTGTGGCGCTGAAGTTGCCTGTGAATGTGGAGTTGGTGGCATGTGAAACCCGCATGTGGAGCATTCGTATGTGTGAGATGCTCTACCAGGTTCATTCCTAGATAATGCACTCAAAGGGCACTAAGCATAGAGTGTGAAAACTGAGTTTCCTTGAGAGCTGCTTGGAAGCCTGATGGTGTGTGAAGTTAGTGAGCCAAATGGAGTTATTCTCCCACAAGAACCACTCGGCTGATCCTTCTTCAATATGCCCTTCACCAACATGCAGTGTTTCCTTGATTGAATTAGCTCTCACACCAATATTTGCGTCTAGAGCCTTTGCATTGAGGGCTATCTGAAAACGGCTGTGGCGCTGAAGTTGCCTGTGAATGTGGAGTTGGTGGCATGTGAAACCCGCATGTGGAGCATTCGTTTGTGTGGGATGCTCTACCAGGTTCATTCCTAGATAATGCACTCAAAGGGCACTAAGCATAGAGTGTGAAAACTGAGTTTCCTTGAGAGCTGCTTGGAAGCCTGATGGTGTGTGAAGTTAGTGAGCCAAATGGAGTTGTTCTCCCACAAGAACCACTCGGCTGATCCTTCTTCAATATGCCCTTCACCAACATGCAGTGTTTCCTTGATTGAATTAGCTCTCACACCAATATTTGCGTCTAGAGCCTTTGCATTGAGGGCTATCTGAAAACGGCTGTGGCGCTGAAGTTGCCTGTGAATGTGGAGTTGGTGGCATGTGAAACCCGCATGTGGAGCATTCGTTTGTGTGGGATGCTCTACCAGGTTCGTTCCTAGATAATGCACTCAAAGGGCACTAAGCATAGAGTGTGAAAACTGAGTTTCCTTGAGAGCTGCTTGGAAGCCTGATGGTGTGTGAAGTTAGTGAGCCAAATGGAGTTGTTCTCCCACAAGAACCACTCGGCTGATCCTTCTTCAATATGCCCTTCACCAACATGCAGTGTTTCCTTGATTGAATTAGCTCTCACACCAATATTTGCGTCTAGAGCCTTTGCATTGAGGGCTATCTGAAAACGGCTGTGGCGCTGAAGTTGCCTGTGAATGTGGAGTTGGTGGCATGTGAAACCCGCATGTGGAGCATTCGTTTGTGTGGGATGCTCTACCAGGTTCGTTCCTAGATAATGCACTCAAAGGGCACTAAGCATAGAGTGTGAAAACTGAGTTTCCTTGAGAGCTGCTTGGAAGCCTGATGGTGTGTGAAGTTAGTGAGCCAAATGGAGTTGTTCTCCCACAAGAACCACTCGGCTGATCCTTCTTCAATATGCCCTTCACCAACATGCAGTGTTTCCTTGATTGAATTAGCTCTCACACCAATATTTGCGTCTAGAGCCTTTGCATTGAGGGCTATCTGAAAACGGCTGTGGCGCTGAAGTTGCCTGTGAATGTGGAGTTGGTGGCATGTGAAACCCGCATGTGGAGCATTCGTTTGTGTGGGATGCTCTACCCGGTTCATTCCTAGATAATGCACTCAAAGGGCACTAAGCATAGAGTGTGAAAACTGAGTTTCCTTGAGAGCTGCTTGGAAGCCTGATGGTGTGTGAAGTTAGTGAGCCAAATGGAGTTGTTCTCCCACAAGAACCACTCGGCTGATCCTTCTTCAATATGCCCTTCACCAACATGCAGTGTTTCCTTTATTGAATTAGCTCTCACACCAATATTTGCGTCTAGAGCCTTTGCATTGAGGGCTATCTGAAAACGGCTGTGGCGCTGAAGTTGCCTGAGAATGTGGAGTTGGTGGCATGTGAAACCCGCATGTGGAGCATTCGTTTGTGTGGGATGCTCACCAAGCTTTATTTCAGTCCTAGGCACTCAAAGGGCACTAAGCATAGAGTGTGAAAACTGAGTTTCTTTGAGAGCTGCTTGGAAGCCTGATGGTGTGTGAAGTTAGTGAGCCAAATGGAGTTGTTCTCCCACAAGAACCACTCGGCTGATCCTTCTTCAATATGCCCTTCACCAACATGCAGTGTTTCCTTGAGTGAATTAGCTCTCACACCAATATTTGAGTCTAGAGCCTTTGCATTGAGGGCTATCTGAAAACGGCTGTGGCGCTGAAGTTGCCTGTGAATGTGGAGTTGGTGGCATGTGAAACCCGAATGTGGAGCATTCGTATGTGTGGGATGCTCTACCAGGTTCATTCCTAGATAATGCACTCAAAGGGCACTAAGCATAGAGTGTGAAAACTGAGTTTCTTTGAGAGCTGCTTGGAAGCCTGATGGTGTGTGAAGTTAGTGAGCCAAATGGAGTTGTTCTCCCACAAGAACCACTCGGCTGATCCTTCTTCAATATGCCCTTCACCAACATGCAGTGTTTCCTTGATTGAATTAGCTCTCACACCAATATTTGCGTCTAGAGCCTTTGCATTGAGGGCTATCTGAAAACGGCTGTGGCGCTGAAGTTGCCTGTGAATGTGGAGTTGGTGGCATGTGAAACCCGCATGTGGAGCATTCGTATGTGTGGGATGCTCTACCAGGTTCATTCCTAGATAATGCACTCAAAGGGCACTAAGCATAGAGTGTGAAAACTGAGTTTCCTTGAGAGCTGCTTGGAAGCCTGATGGTGTGTGAAGTTAGTGAGCCAAATGGAGTTGTTCTCCCACAAGAACCACTCGGCTGATCCTTCTTCAATATGCCCTTCACCAACATGCAATGTTTACTTGATTGAATTAGCTCTCACACCAATATTTGCGTCTAGAGCCTTTGCATTGAGGGCTATCTGAAAACGGCTGTGGCGCTGAAGTTGCCTGTGAATGTGGAGTTGGTGGCATGTGAAACCCGCATGTGGAGCATTCGTATGTGTGGGATGCTCTACCAGGTTCATTCCTAGATAATGCACTCAAAGGGCACTAAGCATAGAGTGTGAAAACTGAGTTTCCTTGAGAGCTGCTTGGAAGCCTGATGGTGTGTGAAGTTAGTGAGCCAAATGGAGTTGTTCTCCCACAAGAACCACTCGGCTGATCCTTCTTCAATATGCCCTTCACCAACATGCACTGTTTCCTTGATTGAATTAGCTCTCACACCAATATTTGCGTCTAGAGCCTTTGCATTGAGGGCTATCTGAAAACGGCTGTGGCGCTGAAGTTGCCTGTGAATGTGGAGTTGGTGGCATGTGAAACCCGCATGTGGAGCATTCGTTTGTGTGGGATGCTCACCAAGCTTCATTTCAGTCCTAGGCACTCAAAGGGCACTAAGCATAGAGTGTGAAAACTGATTTTCCTTGAGAGCTGCTTGGAAGCCTGATGGTGTGCGAAGTTAGTGAGCCAAATGGAGTTGTTCTCCCACAAGAACCACTCGGCGGATCCTTCTTCAATATGCCCTTCACCAACATGCAGTGTTTCCTTGATTGAATTAGCTCTCACACCAATATTTGCGTCTAGAGCCTTTGCATTGAGGGCTATCTGAAAACGGCTGTGGCGCTGAAGTTGCCTGAGAATGTGGAGTTCGTGGCATGTGAAACCCGCATCTGGAGCATTCGTTTGTGTGGGATGCTCTACCCGGTTCATTCCTAGATAATGCACTCAAAGGGCACTAAGCATAGAGTGTGAAAACTGAGTTTCCTTGAGAGCTGCTTGGAAGCCTGATGGTGTGTGAAGTTAGTGAGCCAAATGGAGTTGTTCTCCCACAAGAACCACTCGGCTGATCCTTCTTCAATATGCCCTTCACCAACATGCAGTGTTTCCTTGATTGAATTAGCTCTCACACCAATATTTGCGTCTAGAGCCTTTGCATTGAGGGCTATCTGAAAACGGCTGTGGCGCTGAAGTTGCCTGAGAATGTGGAGTTGGTGGCATGTGAAACCCGCATGTGGAGCATTCGTTTGTGTGGGATGCTCACCAAGCTTCATTTCAGTCCTAGGCACTCAAAGGGCACTAAGCATAGAGTGTGAAAACTGAGTTTCCTTGAGAGCTGCTTGGAAGCCTGATGGTGTGTGAAGTTAGTGAGCCAAATGGAGTTGTTCTCCCACAAGAACAACTCGGCGGATCCTTCTTCAATATGCCCTTCACCAACATGCAGTGTTTCCTTGATTGAATTAGCTCTCACACCAATATTTGCGTCTAGAGCCTTTGCATTGAGGGCTATCTGAAAACGGCTGTGGCGCTGAAGTTGCCTGAGAATGTGGAGTTGGTGGCATGTGAAACCCGCATGTGGAGCATTCGTTTGTGTGGGATGCTCTACCCGGTTCATTCCTAGATAATGCACTCAAAGGGCACTAAGCATAGAGTGTGAAAACTGAGTTTCCTTGAGAGCTGCTTGGAAGCCTGATGGTGTGTGAAGTTAGTGAGCCAAATGGAGTTGTTCTCCCACAAGAACCACTCGGCTGATCCTTCTTCAATATGCCCTTCACCAACATGCAGTGTTTCCTTGATTGAATTAGCTCTCACACCAATATTTGCGTCTAGAGCCTTTGCATTGAGGGCTATCTGAAAACGGCTGTGGCGCTGAAGTTGCCTGTGAATGTGGAGTTGGTGGCATGTGAAACCCGCATGTGGAGCATTCGTTTGTGTGGGATGCTCTACCAGGTTCATTCCTAGATAATGCACTCAAAGGGCACTAAGCATAGAGTGTGAAAACTGAGTTTCCTTGAGAGCTGCTTGGAAGCCTGATGGTGTGCGAAGTTAGTGAGCCAAATGGAGTTGTTCTCCCACAAGAACCACTCGGCTGATCCTTCTTCAATATGCCCTTCACCAACATGCAGTGTTTCCTTGATTGAATTAGCTCTCACACCAATATTTGCGTCTAGAGCCTTTGCATTGAGGGCTATCTGAAAACGGCTGTGGCGCTGAAGTTGCCTGTGAATGTGGAGTTGGTGGCATGTGAAACCCGCATGTGGAGCATTCGTATGTGTGGGATGCTCTACCAGGTTCATTCCTAGATAATGCACTCAAAGGGCACTAAGCATAGAGTGTGAAAACTGAGTTTCCTTGAGAGCTGCTTGGAAGCCTGATGGTGTGTGAAGTTAGTGAGCCAAATGGAGTTGTTCTACCACAAGAACCACTCGGCTGATCCTTCTTCAATATGCCCATCACCAACATGCAATGTTTCCTTGATTGAATTAGCTCTCACACCAATATTTGCGTCTAGAGCCTTTGCATTGAGGGCTATCTGAAAACGGCTGTGGCGCTGAAGTTGCCTGTGAATGTGGAGTTGGTGGCATGTGAAACCCGCATGTGGAGCATTCGTATGTGTGGGATGCTTTACTAGGGTCATTCCTAGATAATGCACTCAAAGGGCACTAAGCATAGAGTGTGAAAACTGAGTTTCCTTGAGAGCTGCTTGGAAGCCTGATGGTGTGTGAAGTTAGTGAGCCAAATGGAGTTGTTCTCCCACAAGAACCACTCGGCTGATCCTTCTTCAATATGCCCTTCACCAACATGCACTGTTTCCTTGATTGAATTAGCTCTCACACCAATATTTGCGTCTAGAGCCTTTGCATTGAGGGCTATCTGAAAACGGCTGTGGCGCTGAAGTTGCCTGAGAATGTGGAGTTGGTGGCATGTGAAACCCGCATGTGGAGCATTCGTTTGTGTGGGATGCTCACCAAGCTTCATTTCAGTCCTAGGCACTCAAAGGGCACTAAGCATAGAGTGTGAAAACTGAGTTTCCTTGAGAGCTGCTTGGAAGCCTGATGGTGTGCGAAGTTAGTGAGCCAAATGGAGTTGTTCTCCCACAAGAACCACTCGGCGGATCCTTCTTCAATATGCCCTTCACCAACATGCAGTGTTTCCTTGATTGAATTAGCTCTCACACCAATATTTGCGTCTAGAGCCTTTGCATTGAGGGCTATCTGAAAACGGGTGTGGCGCTGAAGTTGCCTGAGAATGTGGAGTTGGTGGCATGTGAAACCCGCATGTGGAGCATTCGTTTGTGTGGGATGCTCTACCCGGTTCATTCCTAGATAATGCACTCAAAGGGCACTAAGCATAGAGTGTGAAAACTGAGTTTCCTTGAGAGCTGCTTGGAAGCCTGATGGTGTGTGAAGTTAGTGAGCCAAATGGAGTTGTTCTCCCACAAGAACCACTCGGCTGATCCTTCTTCAATATGCCCTTCACCAACATGCAGTGTTTCCTTGATTGAATTAGCTCTCACACCAATATTTGCGTCTAGAGCCTTTGCATTGAGGGCTATCTGAAAACGGCTGTGGCGCTGAAGTTGCCTGTGAATGTGGAGTTGGTGGCATGTGAAACCCGCATGTGGAGCATTCGTTTGTGTGGGATGCTCTACCAGGTTCATTCCTAGATAATGCACTCAAAGGGCACTAAGCATAGAGTGTGAAAACTGAGTTTCCTTGAGAGCTGCTTGGAAGCCTGATGGTGTGCGAAGTTAGTGAGCCAAATGGAGTTGTTCTCCCACAAGAACCACTCGGCTGATCCTTCTTCAATATGCCCTTCACCAACATGCAGTGTTTCCTTGATTGAATTAGCTCTCACACCAATATTTGCGTCTAGAGCCTTTGCATTGAGGGCTATCTGAAAACGGCTGTGGCGCTGAAGTTGCCTGTGAATGTGGAGTTGGTGGCATGTGAAACCCGCATGTGGAGCATTCGTATGTGTGGGATGCTCTACCAGGTTCATTCCTAGATAATGCACTCAAAGGGCACTAAGCATAGAGTGTGAAAACTGAGTTTCCTTGAGAGCTGCTTGGAAGCCTGATGGTGTGTGAAGTTAGTGAGCCAAATGGAGTTGTTCTCCCACAAGAACCACTCGGCTGATCCTTCTTCAATATGCCCTTCACCAACATGCAGTGTTTCCTTGATTGAATTAGCTCTCACACCAATATTTGCGTCTAGAGCCTTTGCATTGAGGGCTATCTGAAAACGGCTGTGGCGCTGAAGTTGCCTGTGAATGTGGAGTTGGTGGCATGTGAAACCCGCATGTGGAGCATTCGTATGTGTGGGATGCTTTACTAGGGTCATTCCTAGATAATGCACTCAAAGGGCACTAAGCATAGAGTGTGAAAACTGAGTTTCCTTGAGAGCTGCTTGGAAGCCTGATGGTGTGTGAAGTTAGTGAGCCAAATGGAGTTGTTCTCCCACAAGAACCACTCGGCTGATCCTTCTTCAATATGCCCTTCACCAACATGCAGTGTTTCCTTGATTGAATTAGCTCTCACACCAATATTTGCGTCTAGAGCCTTTGCATTGAGGGCTATCTGAAAACGGCTGTGGCGCTGAAGTTGCCTGAGAATGTGGAGTTGGTGGCATGTGAAACCCGCATGTGGAGCATTCGTTTGTGTGGGATGCACACCAAGCTTCATTTCAGTCCTAGGCACTCAAAGGGCACTAAGCATAGAGTGTGAAAACTGAGTTTCCTTGAGAGCTGCTTGGAAGCCTGATGGTGTGCGAAGTTAGTGAGCCAAATGGAGTTGTTCTCCCACAAGAACCACTCGGCTGATCCTTCTTCAATATGCCCTTCACCAACATGCAGTGTTTCCTTGATTGAATTAGCTCTCACACCAATATTTGCGTCTAGAGCCTTTGCATTGAGGGCTATCTGAAAACGGGTGTGGCGCTGAAGTTGCCTGAGAATGTGGAGTTGGTGGCATGTGAAACCCGCATGTGGAGCATTCGTTTGTGTGGGATGCTCTACCCGGTTCATTCCTAGATAATGCACTCAAAGGGCACTAAGCATAGAGTGTGAAAACTGAGTTTCCTTGAGAGCTGCTTGGAAGCCTGATGGTGTGTGAAGTTAGTGAGCCAAATGGAGTTGTTCTCCCACAAGAACCACTCGGCTGATCCTTCTTCAATATGCCCTTCACCAACATGCAGTGTTTCCTTGATTGAATTAGCTCTCACACCAATATTTGCGTCTAGAGCCTTTGCATTGAGGGCTATCTGAAAACGGCTGTGGCGCTGAAGTTGCCTGTGAATGTGGAGTTGGTGGCATGTGAAACCCGCATGTGAAGCATTCGTATGTGTGGGATGCTCTACCAGGTTCATTCCTAGATAATGCACTCAAAGGGCACTAAGCATAGAGTGTGAAAACTGAGTTTCCTTGAGAGCTGCTTGGAAGCCTGATGGTGTGTGAAGTTAGTGAGCCAAATGGAGTTGTTCTCCCACAAGAACCACTCGGCTGATCCTTCTTCAATATGCCCTTCACCAACATGCAGTGTTTCCTTGATTGAATTAGCTCTCACACCGATATTTGCGTCTAGAGCCTTTGCATTGAGGGCTATCTGAAAACGGCTGTGGCGCTGAAGTTGCCTGTGAATGTGGAGTTGGTGGCATGTGAAACCCGAATGTGGAGCATTCGTATGTGTGGGATGCTCTACCAGGTTCATTCCTAGATAATGCACTCAATAGGGCACTAAGCATAGAGTGTGAAAACTGAGTTTCCTTGAGAGCTGCTTGGAAGCCTGATGGTGTGTGAAGTTAGTGAGCCAAATGGAGTTGTTCTCCCACAAGAACCACTCGGCTGATCCTTCTTCAATATGCCCTTCACCAACATGCAATGTTTCCTTGATTGAATTAGCTCTCACACCAATATTTGCGTCTAGAGCCTTTGCATTGAGGGCTATCTGAAAACGGCTGTGGCGCTGAAGTTGCCTGTGAATGTGGAGTTGGTGGCATGTGAAACCCGCATGTGGAGCATTCGTATGTGTGGGATGCTCTACTAGGGTCATTCCTAGATAATGCACTCAAAGGGCACTAAGCATAGAGTGTGAAAACTGAGTTTCCTTGAGAGCTGCTTGGAAGCCTGATGGTGTGTGAAGTTAGTGAGCCAAATGGAGTTGTTCTCCCACAAGAACCACTCGGCTGATCCTTCTTCAATATGCCCTTCACCAACATGCAGTGTTTCCTTGATTGAATTAGCTCTCACACCAATATTTGCGTCTAGAGCCTTTGCATTGAGGGCTATCTGAAAACGGCTGTGGCGCTGAAGTTGCCTGTGAATGTGGAGTTGGTGGCATGTGAAACCCGCATGTGGAGCATTCGTATGTGTGAGATGCTCTACCAGGTTCATTCCTAGATAATGCACTCAAAGGGCACTAAGCATAGAGTGTGAAAACTAAGTTTCCTTGAGAGCTGCTTGGAAGCCTGATGGTGTGTGAAGTTAGTGAGCCAAATGGAGTTGTTCTCCCACAAGAACCACTCGGCTGATCCTTCTTCAATATGCCCTTCACCAACATGCAGTGTTTCCTTGATTGAATTAGCTCTCACACCAATATTTGCGTCTAGAGCCTTTGCATTGAGGGCTATCTGAAAACGGCTGTGGCGCTGAAGTTGCCTGTGAATGTGGAGTTGGTGGCATGTGAAACCCGCATGTGGAGCATTCGTATGTGTGGGATGCTCTACCAGGTTCATTCCTAGATAATGCACTCAAAGGGCACTAAGCATAGAGTGTGAAAACTGAGTTTCCTTGAGAGCTGCTTGGAAGCCTGATGGTGTGTGAAGTTAGTGAGCCAAATGGAGTTGTTCTCCCACAAGAACCACTCGGCTGATCCTTCTTCAATATGCCCTTCACCAACATGCAGTGTTTCCTTGATTGAATTAGCTCTCACACCAATATTTGCGTCTAGAGCCTTTGCATTGAGGGCTATCTGAAAACGGCTGTGGCGCTGAAGTTGCCTGTGAATGTGGAGTTGGTGGCATGTGAAACCCGCATGTGGAGCATTCGTATGTGTGGGATGCTCTACCAGGTTCATTCCTAGATAATGCACTCAAAGGGCACTAAGCATAGAGTGTGAAAACTGAGTTTCCTTGAGAGCTGCTTGGAAGCCTGATGGTGTGTGAAGTTAGTGAGCCAAATGGAGTTGTTCTCCCACAAGAACCACTCGGCTGATCCTTCTTCAATATGCCCTTCACCAACATGCAGTGTTTCCTTGATTGAATTAGCTCTCACACCAATATTTGCGTCTAGAGCCTTTGCATTGAGGGCTATCTGAAAACGGCTGTGGCGCTGAAGTTGCCTGTGAATGTGGAGTTGGTGGCATGTGAAACCCGCATGTGGAGCATTCGTTTGTGTGGGATGCTCACCAAGCTTCATTTCAGTCCTAGGCACTCAAAGGGCACTAAGCATAGAGTGTGAAAACTGATTTTCCTTGAGAGCTGCTTGGAAGCCTGATGGTGTGCGAAGTTAGTGAGCCAAATGGAGTTGTTCTCCCACAAGAACCACTCGGCGGATCCTTCTTCAATATGCCCTTCACCAACATGCAGTGTTTCCTTGATTGAATTAGCTCTCACACCAATATTTGCGTCTAGAGCCTTTGCATTGAGGGCTATCTGAAAACGGGTGTGGCGCTGAAGTTGCCTGAGAATGTGGAGTTGGTGGCATGTGAAACCCGCATGTGGAGCATTCGTTTGTGTGGGATGCTCTACCCGGTTCATTCCTAGATAATGCACTCAAAGGGCACTAAGCATAGAGTGTGAAAACTGAGTTTCCTTGAGAGCTGCTTGGAAGCCTGATGGTGTGTGAAGTTAGTGAGCCAAATGGAGTTGTTCTCCCACAAGAACCACTCGGCTGATCCTTCTTCAATATGCCCTTCACCAACATGCAGTGTTTCCTTGATTGAATTAGCTCTCACACCAATATTTGCGTCTAGAGCCTTTGCATTGAGGGCTATCTGAAAACGGCTGTGGCGCTGAAGTTGCCTGAGAATGTGGAGTTGGTGGCATGTGAAACCCGCATGTGGAGCATTCGTTTGTGTGGGATGCTCACCAAGCTTCATTTCAGTCCTAGGCACTCAAAGGGCACTAAGCATAGAGTGTGAAAACTGAGTTTCCTTGAGAGCTGCTTGGAAGCCTGATGGTGTGTGAAGTTAGTGAGCCAAATGGAGTTGTTCTCCCACAAGAACCACTCGGCGGATCCTTCTTCAATATGCCCTTCACCAACATGCAGTGTTTCCTTGATTGAATTAGCTCTCACACCAATATTTGCGTCTAGAGCCTTTGCATTGAGGGCTATCTGAAAACGGCTGTGGCGCTGAAGTTGCCTGAGAATGTGGAGTTGGTGGCATGTGAAACCCGCATGTGGAGCATTCGTTTGTGTGGGATGCTCTACCCGGTTCATTCCTAGATAATGCACTCAAAGGGCACTAAGCATAGAGTGTGAAAACTGAGTTTCCTTGAGAGCTGCTTGGAAGCCTGATGGTGTGTGAAGTTAGTGAGCCAAATGGAGTTGTTCTCCCACAAGAACCACTCGGCTGATCCTTCTTCAATATGCCCTTCACCAACATGCAGTGTTTCCTTGATTGAATTAGCTCTCACACCAATATTTGCGTCTAGAGCCTTTGCATTGAGGGCTATCTGAAAACGGCTGTGGCGCTGAAGTTGCCTGTGAATGTGGAGTTGGTGGCATGTGAAACCCGCATGTGGAGCATTCGTTTGTGTGGGATGCTCTACCAGGTTCATTCCTAGATAATGCACTCAAAGGGCACTAAGCATAGAGTGTGAAAACTGAGTTTCCTTGAGAGCTGCTTGGAAGCCTGATGGTGTGCGAAGTTAGTGAGCCAAATGGAGTTGTTCTCCCACAAGAACCACTCGGCTGATCCTTCTTCAATATGCCCTTCACCAACATGCAGTGTTTCCTTGATTGAATTAGCTCTCACACCAATATTTGCGTCTAGAGCCTTTGCATTGAGGGCTATCTGAAAACGGCTGTGGCGCTGAAGTTGCCTGTGAATGTGGAGTTGGTGGCATGTGAAACCCGCATGTGGAGCATTCGTATGTGTGGGATGCTCTACCAGGTTCATTCCTAGATAATGCACTCAAAGGGCACTAAGCATAGAGTGTGAAAACTGAGTTTCCTTGAGAGCTGCTTGGAAGCCTGATGGGTGTGTGAAGTTAGTGAGCCAAATGGAGTTGTTCTCCCACAAGAACCACTCGGCTGATCCTTCTTCAATATGCCCTTCACCAACATGCAATGTTTCCTTGATTGAATTAGCTCTCACACCAATATTTGCGTCTAGAGCCTTTGCATTGAGGGCTATCTGAAAACGGCTGTGGCGCTGAAGTTGCCTGTGAATGTGGAGTTGGTGGCATGTGAAACCCGCATGTGGAGCATTCGTATGTGTGGGATGCTTTACTAGGGTCATTCCTAGATAATGCACTCAAAGGGCACTAAGCATAGAGTGTGAAAACTGAGTTTCCTTGAGAGCTGCTTGGAAGCCTGATGGTGTGTGAAGTTAGTGAGCCAAATGGAGTTGTTCTCCCACAAGAACCACTCGGCTGATCCTTCTTCAATATGCCCTTCACCAACATGCAGTGTTTCCTTGATTGAATTAGCTCTCACACCAATATTTGCGTCTAGAGCCTTTGCATTGAGGGCTATCTGAAAACGGCTGTGGCGCTGAAGTTGCCTGAGAATGTGGAGTTGGTGGCATGTGAAACCCGCATGTGGAGCATTCGTTTGTGTGGGATGCTCACCAAGCTTCATTTCAGTCCTAGGCACTCAAAGGGCACTAAGCATAGAGTGTGAAAACTGAGTTTCCTTGAGAGCTGCTTGGAAGCCTGATGGTGTGCGAAGTTAGTGAGCCAAATGGAGTTGTTCTCCCACAAGAACCACTCGGCGGATCCTTCTTCAATATGCCCTTCACCAACATGCAGTGTTTCCTTGATTGAATTAGCTCTCACACAAATATTTGCGTCTAGAGCCTTTGCATTGAGGGCTATCTGAAAACGGGTGTGGCGCTGAAGTTGCCTGAGAATGTGGAGTTGGTGGCATGTGAAACCCGCATGTGGAGCATTCGTTTGTGTGGGATGCTCTACCCGGTTCATTCCTAGATAATGCACTCAAAGGGCACTAAGCATAGAGTGTGAAAACTGAGTTTCCTTGAGAGCTGCTTGGAAGCCTGATGGTGTGTGAAGTTAGTGAGCCAAATGGAGTTGTTCTCCCACAAGAACCACTCGGCTGATCCTTCTTCAATATGCCCTTCACCAACATGCAGTGTTTCCTTGATTGAATTAGCTCTCACACCAATATTTGCGTCTAGAGCCTTTGCATTGAGGGCTATCTGAAAACGGCTGTGGCGCTGAAGTTGCCTGTGAATGTGGAGTTGGTGGCATGTGAAACCCGCATGTGGAGCATTCGTTTGTGTGGGATGCTCTACCAGGTTCATTCCTAGATAATGCACTCAAAGGGCACTAAGCATAGAGTGTGAAAACTGAGTTTCCTTGAGAGCTGCTTGGAAGCCTGATGGTGTGCGAAGTTAGTGAGCCAAATGGAGTTGTTCTCCCACAAGAACCACTCGGCTGATCCTTCTTCAATATGCCCTTCACCAACATGCAGTGTTTCCTTGATTGAATTAGCTCTCACACCAATATTTGCGTCTAGAGCCTTTGCATTGAGGGCTATCTGAAAACGGCTGTGGCGCTGAAGTTGCCTGTGAATGTGGAGTTGGTGGCATGTGAAACCCGCATGTGGAGCATTCGTATGTGTGGGATGCTCTACCAGGTTCATTCCTAGATAATGCACTCAAAGGGCACTAAGCATAGAGTGTGAAAACTGAGTTTCTTTGAGAGCTGCTTGGAAGCCTGATGGTGTGTGAAGTTAGTGAGCCAAATGGAGTTGTTCTCCCACAAGAACCACTCGGCTGATCCTTCTTCAATATGCCCTTCACCAACATGCAATGTTTCCTTGATTGAATTAGCTCTCACACCAATATTTGCGTCTAGAGCCTTTGCATTGAGGGCTATCTGAAAACGGCTGTGGCGCTGAAGTTGCCTGAGAATGTGGAGTTGGTGGCATGTGAAACCCGCATGTGGAGCATTCGTTTGTGTGGGATGCTCTACCCGGTTCAATCCTAGATAATGCACTCAAAGGGCACTAAGCATAGAGTGTGAAAACTGAGTTTCCTTGAGAGCTGCTTGGAAGCCTGATGGTGTGTGAAGTTAGTGAGCCAAATGGAGTTGTTCTCCCACAAGAACCACTCGGCTGATCCTTCTTCAATATGCCCTTCACCAACATGCAGTGTTTCCTTGATTGAATTAGCTCTCACACCAATATTTGCGTCTAGAGCCTTTGCATTGAGGGCTATCTGAAAACGGCTGTGGCGCTGAAGTTGCCTGTGAATGTGGAGTTGGTGGCATGTGAAACCCGCATGTGGAGCATTCGTTTGTGTGGATGCTCTACCAGGTTCATTCCTAGATAATGCACTCAAAGGGCACTAAGCATAGAGTGTGAAAACTGAGTTTCCTTGAGAGCTGCTTGGAAGCCTGATGGTGTGCGAAGTTAGTGAGCCAAATGGAGTTGTTCTCCCACAAGAACCACTCGGCTGATCCTTCTTCAATATGCCCTTCACCAACATGCAGTGTTTCCTTGATTGAATTAGCTCTCACACCAATATTTGCGTCTAGAGCCTTTGCATTGAGGGCTATCTGAAAACGGCTGTGGCGCTGAAGTTGCCTGTGAATGTGGAGTTGGTGGCATGTGAAACCCGCATGTGGAGCATTCGTATGTGTGGGATGCTCTACCAGGTTCATTCCTAGATAATGCACTCAAAGGGCACTAAGCATAGAGTGTGAAAACTGAGTTTCCTTGAGAGCTGCTTGGAAGCCTGATGGTGTGTGAAGTTAGTGAGCCAAATGGAGTTGTTCTCCCACAAGAACCACTCGGCTGATCCTTCTTCAATATGCCCTTCACCAACATGCAGTGTTTCCTTGATTGAATTAGCTCTCACACCAATATTTGCGTCTAGAGCCTTTGCATTGAGGGCTATCTGAAAACGGCTGTGGCGCTGAAGTTGCCTGTGAATGTGGAGTTGGTGGCATGTGAAACCCGCATGTGGAGCATTCGTTTGTGTGGGATGCTCTACCAGGTTCATTCCTAGATAATGCACTCAAAGGGCACTAAGCATAGAGTGTGAAAACTGAGTTTCCTTGAGAGCTGCTTGGAAGCCTGATGGTGTGCGAAGTTAGTGAGCCAAATGGAGTTGTTCTCCCACAAGAACCACTCGGCTGATCCTTCTTCAATATGCCCTTCACCAACATGCAGTGTTTCCTTGATTGAATTAGCTCTCACACCAATATTTGCGTCTAGAGCCTTT